>NW_009191015.1:40632-48150 GCF_000690835.1 Fulmarus glacialis | reverse complement strand
CGCGCCGCGAAGCCATTTTGTCTTGGGAGCGAGGCTGGAGGGCGTAGTTGTGTTTGCCTCGGGCGTGGGCCCTGCTGGGTCCTTGCTTTAACACCGCGGAGTGTTAAAGAATAATGTCGGAAATGAAGCCAGCGGGAGTTAACAGGGCACTGGCTAAGGTCAGGTGTCGGTATTTTCCTTTCAGAACTGGTCAACGCAAGCTGGAGGCAGTTTGGTGGCTGCAGGTGGTCCAGTCTAATGATCCGCATCTTTCCTGTGTCAGCTGTGACTGAAAAAGCTTGAAGATTGCAGCTCATTTTTTTTTTAACTGCTGAATAACCCTGTTATCAGTAATACTTGGTAGCATCTGTCGATAGTTTGTCTGCAAACCTCCGCATAGAGGTTTTCATCATGTCTATACACGCTCACTGTAACTGCTGTATTCACTCCTGCTGGATAATCATGATCTAAAATCTTGAGCTTTCATTAAAAGGGATAACGTTGCTAATCCACTGCTTCCAAATTTGGCCACCTCGTTGTGCAACCTGTTTGCGCAAGTGTCCTGCGTAACTGGAGGCTGTGGAAACCCTACTCGGTGATGCATGACTTCTTCGGCAGTGTTGTCAATTAGTTTGTCGTTATCCTGTTAAAAGGGGAAAAAAATCAAGGTCACGCATTTATCGTACAGTCCCAAAGTGAGTGCTAGATTATTCACAGATGCCTGAACACCAACCTTATTTTTGCATGCATTTGTGCACTTCCCAAACAAAATCTGAAGGATAGAGATGATGCAGATTCCATAATGCAAATTCAGTAAATGTTCTCTTCAGGTGTATAATTAAAGTATTGCTGAAAAAGAAGCTGCAGAAGACATTTCTGGCTTGCCGCATTAGAATCCTGCAGAAGTTAGGACATTGCTAAGTTCAGTCAAACTTTGGCAGAGTGCACTAAGTTTTCAGCATGGCCTTTATTTGGCAGGTATGTTTGTTTATGATGTGTTGCTTCACGGCCTCTGTAGAAAGCAGGATAAATGGTGTAATGAGGCCAGTGCCTCGTGACAACTGTTAGATCCCAAGGAGTCTTGCTGTCTCTTACAGTTACATGGATGTGGATTTCTCCTCCTGTGAGAAGATTTGGAAGAGCTAGAAGCATACCAATAAACACCCTTGGGTGACAACAGGCAACACCTCTAAGATAAGAACCAAATGGTTTTGCAGTCCATGGTTGTTTTGTTCTGGTGATCGTTGTTTTGTGATGTGACGCTGGAACAGTCCAACGGCTTGCCTATACAGAAGACAGCAAAGAAAAAAGGTGTATGCCATGTGCTGTCCATACATGGAGTGGCTGTAGTGCTGTCAGTATCTGCTTTCTGGAAAGTAGATAAGCCACAAATTCCAAGCTTTATCCTCAGAAATACTGAAAGAAGTAGTTAAGGAAATCTGTTAAAGATGCTGATGATGCTGAGGAAGAACAAGATGCAGAGAGAACAAGGTGAAAAATAGAAATAGTCATAAAGGACGATACCCACAGAAGCCATGAAGAAATGAGACAGAGAAGGTAAGTGGATCTTTAGGTCTGATGTTTTTAAAATGTTTCCTGGAAAGATTATTGGTTCCTTACAAAACCTAGACAAGCAGTTTGCCTGTATCATCTTTCTTGTCTGTTGTTTTTCCCTGACACCCTTAGCATGTAGCTTCCTATTTCAGCCTTTCTTCATTCTCTGCTGCCTACCATCCCTGGAAGTTGTGCTTAATTAATGATTGATCACAAAATCACAGAACTGATAACAAAAAGTTGAGAAAAGCCCATTGCCAGCATGTCTCATTAATAACCGAGTAAAATATATTGGACTCAAGATTTCTGAAAGAAGTTCCTTCTTCTATTAGGACGCATTTACCCCAAATGACAGTTTATAGGCCTTTTGCAAGCAAATTTTCAAGATACTCCACAGTGAAAATGAATTTTGTTGTGATTTTCTCAACTTAAACAGCTGTCAAGAAAAACCCATTGCTAGCACAGTTACTGATGGGTCAAGACTAAACAGCATATGCAGCACAAAATAAGAGCATGCAAGTTTACGTGGAGCTTGTTTGCATCATGACTGATGTTGGCTGTAAGTACTGTCCCACTTTGACCAAAAAAAAAAGACTTTTTCATGCTTTGTTCTGACTTACACTATTGCAGTCTGTTCTGTTTTAATTGTAGTACCACCTAGTGGGTTGGGTTTTTTTAAACTCAACTAATGAGTATTCAGCATCTGTTGCTTGACCTGGTTGGCAGTCACAGATGTTCAGTAACAAGCATAGTTTTGTTCTTGAGCAGTCCTCTCCATATCAAGTGGTCTTTTGCTCTTCACATAAATACCAGGTTTGAATATGATTGGATGATAAGTAATGCTTATCCTGAATTCTAAAACAGTAACCAGCTGCTGCTTTTCAACTTGATGTGGTCAAAAGTGACTCTAACCTCTAATTTCTGTGGACTAGTGATAGAATCAGGTAGTCTGGATATAATTCCCAGTTCCTCTAGTGATTCACTTTGTGGTCTTGTGCAGTCATTTAACCTCATTTCCACATTTCTACAACTACAAATTAAGGGTAGTAATCTTTCAGTACCTTACAAGAAAGTTGTTTAGAGAGCACGAGGGAATTTCTGTGATATTTTGAAAATTCGGCATGTCAACTGAATGATAAGTCTCTTTTTTATTATTAACATTGCACTTGCAGTAAAGAGACTTGTAATCCTTCGAGATGAAAATGCCATAAATGCAAGATTTGTGCTTGAAAAGTTAAATGAAAAATCAAGGCATTTATGTTTCTCTAAAAAAAAAAAGCTAGTTCTGTCTCCTAATGCTAAGATATAGTCTATTGATATTCAACCAGCAAACAGAATGCCATTACATTTCTGTTTCAGATATGAACTGTATTATTAATGTTTTGAGGGTAAAAGCAAAAGGGTATTGTACCTTTCCGATCAGATATGTTATATGTCATCCTAATCAGAACCAAATATTGAGCTATGGTGGGAGCAAGTGGGAAAAAAAAAAAACAAACCCAAAAAATCTTTGTAAATATTCTAGCAGTCATCTTTCAGGCCAGTTACCAGGAAATACCTAAATCAAATTAAAAAATGTTAATTTAGCTGTAAGAGTGTTACTGAACTATATAGCAGTGAAGACAAACTTGTTATTCATACCGGTGCCCTTAGAAAAGATCACAGATAAGACCACTTAGCCATAGTATTCCATAGTCCGTTGTGGGAAGATGTCTAGTGTAAAATTAAGGGACTGATCCTTCTGTATAAAATAGTAATAAATTTTCCTCTATAATGATTATTGAGACTGAGGATCAGCTACACCCTGGATCCATTTCAGACAGAGGACACTAAAGATTAAATCATTACTTGAATCCAGAAACTTGAAATCCTGAAATGCAGGTTGGGGTGTGGCGGGCAGATAACCTTACTTTCTTTTAATTAGAGCAGTACTAAGGGGGTTAATCTGTACGTTCAGAATTTATAATTTTTAATGCAAACATTTTAAGAAATCTCTCCCAAGAGAGAATGTGTAATACCTACTTTCTGCCTGGTTTCTCCTTAGGCTGAAAATACAGAATCATACATCTTGCTCTGGTTATAAAGAGTACTCTTTGAGTTCCCATAGCTTTTTGCTAACTAGCTTGAAAGGTACATTTTGTAACTATCTTGTAGCCTGGAGAAAGTTGTTGCTGTGTTGGAAATCTAATAGCTATAGCCACAGAGCTCCGAAGAGAGCTAATTAGAGCAATTTAGAATAACAAAAGTTCTGTTCCTGGGAGGACACTGAAGAGATCCTTCCCCAAAGCAGCATGCCACAATTTCAGAGACAATTTATTGTAATATTCCTGCATAAGTCATTTGGTATCCCAAGGTTTTACAAATCTGGCTATCTCTTACGGTTTGTTCTCTTAGCCCTCATGTTATCAGGGGCACTCGTGTATGTCTTGCAACATTCCTGGAGTATAAAAATGGAAAAACTCTGTCAATCAAGCATTGTCTATCTTACTTTAGTCTAGTTACCAGTCAGAACCAAGCTGTTCAAATGCAATCTTCTATCATGCTGATGTGGCTTTCCACCTTGAAACAAATTTATTGAGCTTTGAGAGAACAGTTTTCAAATCAATTGTCTCTCTCTTAGTGTGGTGTCATGAATTTTCTTAATATTTTTCCTAAAAATAAATTGTTGCCTTTCAACTTACCAGAACAAGTTGATAGAAAACTCTATCTAAGAGAGGTCAGCTCTCTTTCGTCACATTCAGATTTGCCAAGGAGACAGCAGTATTTGGTATCCATTTCTGTACAAAGACTGACAATGGAAGTGCTGTTATTAGAGTGGTATTTTGACATTCAGATCTACATTTTTCTTTCCTTCTTAATTTTTCTTTAAGATTTGATGAATTAGTTGCTGTGGGCCCGTTTCTGCTGCCCTTGTGTACAAGGGATTTGTTTTAGTCAAAGGGAATGTTGTACGGTGAAGGACTGCCAAGCCAGGTGCTAGGCAAATAGGCTGCCAGTAGCGCTGTAAAAGCCTGAGGCCTGGCTATTTATTGCTCAAGTGTGACTTGTGCAAATGTTTCTCCCTTGCTTTTTACATATTTTTTCTGATGACTGACAGGATGTTGAACTGCATGGTTGGTTGGGCCAGTGCACAGAGCTCTGTTTAGGCATGATGTTTTAGTGCTCTGATTCACAGTTCAGTCTCATAGGCAGGCTGTTCTTCGTGCACCCAGCTGGTTAACAAAGGAGGAATGCTCATTCTGCTGACGTTGTGCAAGGGTATTGAAAAGCTATGAATACAGGAACCATAAAGCAAAACTTAAAAGGATTATCTTCTGCTTTTATTCAATTCCTGTAGAAAGCAGCAAGAGCTTTTAATTGTGTTTCTGTGCGTAATTAATGAGTGGGTGAACACTCCTGTGGAACCATTGCTGTGCTTCATTCAATCGTAATCTAGCTAGGTGGGTCTGGCCAGAATGGGGACAAAGAGTTCAGCTAAAGATAGCTGGAGTGAGAGGGAGTAAAAAGCTTCCAAAAATCTGATTGCCACATAAATAAGATCTACCTAACGACTTTTTGGTGCTTTATGTAGAGGTCATAATCTCTGAACCTGGATTTAAACCTGTCCCTAAAATGAGTGGTTCACACTTTGCTTCCTTTCTGCAAGCATCTGTGAAGGCATGACTTCAACCCTGTAAGAGGAGCTCATATCATCATTAAAGTTAGACTGGTGACATTGTTTTGTCAGATTTTCCTCAAAATAAGTTGGGTTCTGTTGCTGATATCTGTGATATAACTCCAGGTTTTGGAGTTTATCTGAATGTAAAACCTGTGCCAGGCAGGTACAGACAGAACTGAATGAAAGCCCTTGTTTTACATCCACAGTACTTGCAGCTTGTTTAGAAAGTGAAAGCGTGGCTGCCTTCAAGTTTTTTAATAGTTGTCACCCAAAGTACTTTCACTGCTGTTTTAAAGGTCACCTCAGATTTAAGAATCACCTCAGGTTAATGTGTAATTAATCAGTCTGAAACCAGTTGAAAATTATTCGTTCAGCACTGTGAATGCTCTTGTGCTAGATGTTTATAGAATAAAATACCAGGAAGGGAATCTGTACTTTCATGCTGTGTGTTAAATAGGAATTCTGCTGCTGTAGCTGAAACCACGGAGTCTTTCCCTCTAACTCCATTACCAGTTCCTGGTCTCTGCACTGTTCTCTGGTCTGACTGGACAAGTGGCTTCTCATTGCCTTTACAGCCCCTTGTTGGTCCTTTGATTTTGCCCAGGCTTATGCTGTCCTTTCTCCTTTTTCCCCTTTTCCCTCCTGCTCTGCACTTTCCATCACCACATCTGCTGTGTTTGGAGCGGAGGAGCCTCTTTACCACACTGCTTCCATCTCTGCTTATTCACTCGTTCTCGGGTTTTGCTAAAGCTATCTTTGCTTAAGATCTCATCATGATTTGTGATCAAGAACACCTTCACCTTTTTGATATTAAACATTGCTTCAACAGCACTGTGTTCATTTCTACAGATGGTGTGCTCGGTATCCCCTGCTCCTGTTCATGATATTAGTTTTGGTTGATAATTATGCTTGTGCTATGGTAAAGCATTAAGGTGGAAAATCTCTGCACCCCCGTGGCTTCTCTTTTAATTCATCCTTATTACTGAACAAAGCAGACTCTTCCATTTCAAAGAGCTTATAGCTTTTTTATGACTAGTGCTGTCTGTAGTTTATTAGACCACCTTTTTCTGCTTGCTCACTTTGTTTTTTAAGTCTATTTTAAAAATTGTATTTCTATTGTGTCTTTTTAAATATGTGTTTATTACTTTTCTATGACTCCCCATGTGCCTTCGCTGGCAAAGTCTTAACGAATAAAATTACTGTCATGTCATAGCTATAAAAATCCACTCCCTCCTTGGAATGGGGTGTGCAAGTTTGAAGAAGCTGAGGAAAATAAGAAGTATAGTAAAATGGGATAAACACAGAGGAAAAATATATGTTAAATTATTTTGCAGTTATGAACTGTTAATGTGTTGATCCTCCTAATTCTACATTATGCACGTAAATCAAAGGGTATATCTGTACTATTATTACAATGATGTTTTTGTACAGATCCACTCAGGCTAACTTTGTATAAACTGAATGCTGATAGTAGTCTGGAAGAACCAAACAATTCCGTGTGTGCTTGAAAACCTGCTTGAGTGTCATGATACATTGTCATGCTAATAAACTCTGAGCTGGTTGTGCTTCTGGAAAGCAACTAGTATCTGAGGCAGCTTGTATCTCATACAGCTCTATACTACTATGCAGACACATTAGCAACTGTCTATATGTTGATTTTACAGCTTTTCTGTTATTTGGAACAGAAGGAGCTGCTTTGGACTGCTGGTTGTTGTTTTTCAATAACAGTTGTTAATACCTTAGTACAACACCAAGTGCATGAAAGATGTACAAACAAGAAGTTGAGGCTTCAGCGATAACTCTGAGAGCTGTAAAGTAGATGCTGTACTCTTCTGCCAGAAGACTGCATGACAGACTCAGAGGATCTGTTCTCATGGTTCTAAACATTGCAAATAACTGTGTTTCAGAGCCAGCTTTTCAGTAAACTCCAGCTAAACTATGTAGATCGTGTAAGCAGTGGGCTAGCACAGCTAAAAGCAAGGTCAAGCAAGAGCATAGCACAGGAAATATTTATGCATTAATGGCAATTTTCTTGTTACAGCTCATGGTTTGTAAGAAATAAATTCCCAGTTGGGGGCAATTCTGAGGCACCAAGCAAATTTACTCAGCTTTTTACTTTTTGGATATTACCTGCCTTTTTAAGGGCTCTGCAGATCACTAGGTAAGTGTAAAATGCTGATAAAGTTAGGTGATGACTTAAGGCAGTCTCAGCTTTTCAGGCAGTCACTGAATGGGAGAGACAGGATACATTTATCTTCCTCTGTTTGCACAATGTGATGGGTTGCCCCTGGCCAGCAACAAAGCACCCCCAGCCACTTGCTTACGTC
>NW_009191015.1:0-40604 GCF_000690835.1 Fulmarus glacialis | reverse complement strand
GAAAGACTCAGAAGGGCAGAAGCAAGAAAAACTCGTGGGTCAAGATAAAGATAGTTTAATAAGTGAAGGAAAAAATGAAAAAAAAGGACAAGTGATGCAAAGGCAATTACCACCTCTCACCAACAGACTGATGCCCAGCCAGCCTCTGAGCAATGACTGCCTTGGAAAGATTCCCTCCCCAGTTTTATTGCTGAGCATGACATATGGCATGGAATAACCCTTTCGTCAATTTGGGTCAGCTGTCCCAGCCATGTCTCCTCCCAACCTCCTGCCGCCCCCAGCCTGTTTGCTGGGGGGGCAAAGTGAAAACCAGAGAAGGTCTTGGTGCTTGGCAAGCACTGTTCAGCAATAGCTAAAATATCGGTGTGTTATCAACACTGTTTTAGTCATAAATCTAAAACACAGCATCATTCAGGTTGCTGTGAAGAAAATAAACTCCATCCTAGCCAGACTCAGTACATACAATAATAGATAGGCCTGACCCCTACACTGGGATAAACACTGTGGTAACTATAACCTGGAAGTATTTAAAAGACCTGTAGATGAGGTGCTTAGGGACATGGTTTAGTGGGCATGGTGGTATTGGGTTGACGGTTGGACTCGATGATCTTAGAGGTCTTTTCCAACCTTAATGATTCTATGATTCTATCATTAACTTGACTGCGTTTGCATCTTCTCTTCTTATTTTCTTTATGTAGTGTTAATGACATTATCCAGTTGACATAGAGAAATACCAGTATCTTAAACCCCAAATAAATTTTATGAAAGCTATAAGCAAAAATTTTCAAATGGAATGGCTGAAATTGTGCATCTGATCTCTATTTATGCACATAAATATTTTGGTCTTCAGACATGTACTTGCAGTTCCAGAAAATTTGTAGTAGTCTGATCACTTTGAGACTGCATTTTACAGGGGTTGTATATTCATCATTTTTTGCTTGCATTCGTGATATATTTTCATTGTATATTTAGGTGACATTCTAGTTTAGGTAAATCTGCAACCTAGATAAATATAAGCCTCTGGTTTAGAGAAACTTACTGCTGTAGAACGGTCCCTGTTTTCTTCTAGAAAAGTCTGTGCCCTGTGGCGAAATCTCACTCTGTTCAGGGACTTTCTGGAATGTCGTTTCTAGCATTCCTCCATTTGTCCTGTAAGTGCTCCTACTTTATTTGATCTCCCGTTTTTATGTGAAATTTGTTACATTTCCTTCTGGAAGAGAAGATCACTTGGAGCAGAGAAGCAGAGATGACATGTAACGTGGGATGGAGATGGTCTTAGGCTGGAAACAGCTATTTAAACAAGCAGTGTTTTGACCTACAAAGGGTCAAGGGATAAGTTGAGTGTCAGGCTTCATTTTGTTTGGCCAGTGATACCACTGTGGAACTTTTGTATCTGTTGTTTGGGCTGGCAGCAGAGTTCTCTGTTTTTTCCACCGTGTAAGTTACAAAGCGAGCGATTCAGGTGCTAAATACGTGTAGTCCCATTGTAGATACCCCACATACCCCACCTGGCCTCCAGCAGCTGTTCCAGAAGTACACAAGCCTTAGCAAGTCTTGTTTTGTTTCCACCAGCCCCATGCTGATACCTCATTTAAAATGTTTTTAGATACCTATTTTTAGGCACCTGAATCACTCTTCAAACATCAGTTCTAGCAAATACGTCTACAAAAATCCTGTAAGCCACAGTTCTACACCTAGTATATCAGCTATACCATTGCAGCTGGTGTACAAGCTCCTCTGTGCATGTCAAAAGAAGACCCTATCAAAGATACTTAAGGCCCAGCAAGTTGCTCTATATCTTGCAGTCAGTATGCAGCTTTACATCATTGGGGCTTGTCTGCCTGTGCATCCCCTGTGTTTGTGTGTCCGCTTGGCTCTTGGCAAAATTATTTATGCCCTTTCCAGTCTGCCTTCCAGAATTGTCCTGAGGCCTTTGGCTCAGTCTTCTGGCCTTCAGTCTGGCTCTGCTCTC
The DNA here is from genome assembly GCF_000690835.1 of Fulmarus glacialis. NCBI lineage: Eukaryota > Metazoa > Chordata > Aves > Procellariiformes > Procellariidae > Fulmarus > Fulmarus glacialis. The sequence continues at coordinate 38,632 of NW_009191015.1, read as the reverse complement.
ATCTGCTTCACCGAGTATTTCTTATGACTATGACTCTTGTCAGTGGTTTACCCAGCTATTTCAGGAGATAGCCTGTCTTTTGACTTGTGCATTTTGTGTTCTGTCTTGTGAGCTGGCCAGGAATGTGAGGGTCACCATAACCTTGATTTGAGTCATCTGAGTGCATCCCTATGTCTCATGTTGAATTCCTATCTATATGTTGAATTCCTAACTATTTACCAGCATGTTCTTCTTGCCTTGAACCCAAAGACAACCTCAGGATACAGACTTTTAAACCAAGCCATTGGCCTAAGAAGGCTTGGGATGCCCCTTAAGAGCCTCCTTCTGTAGCTTTGGATAACTAGTTCCCTCTAAGTGAATAGGAAGGAAGGTCAAATGTTTGGGATGAGTGAAAAAGTAGTTTAACCTCAGGAAGGACTTCATAAGCTTTAGTGACAGTTGAGTTTGCGATTTCCATGTCAGATCATCTTTGTTCAGCAAGATTTCGGATGAGCCAAATGCTCATTGTTTGTCCTTGATGTTACCTGGGCTCTGTAACATACATTGGTACCAGAGATGAAGTGTGTATATAGTACATACAGAAATACGTGTAGTGGTCAGGTTAACATATTGTCAGGATACTACCATGTCTGTTTGATGAGCATATTGATGTGTATCACAGACTGAACTGAACACTTAAAATTTATTTCCTTATTTAGAAAGCATGTAGTGCTAGTAATGATGTTACAAAGATCTCTTTTCAGTCATGTCAAAGTTGGTGCCTTTGTTCCTACTTGTTAAAAAAAGATAAAGTTGATTTATATGATTTAACCATAAATACTTACCTGGTGCTTGGACTATATGGAAAATAAACCCCATTGTATTTAACAAGAAATGCTGCCCCATATGCCACACATAAATGGCAGCCAGCATACAGCAGACCAGAAAGATCTTATATTATTTTTCTAAAGTTTGAAGTGAAAAGAACATACCTGTGAAAATATTTAAGTAATATATTCTTCTTATACTGTACCTTGTGCTCTGTAAATGCCTCTGAAAATCAATAAAAACAAATTGTACCTAATGTATTCTGTGTTTTGCAAGGAGGGCAAGCCTTTTCCCCTGTTTTATTAATGTTTGGAAAAAACACATACAAATCCTATATTAAAAATAGTAATTCATGATGTTTTAATATCTTTTTCCCCCGTTAAAGAAGCGTAGGAAGTACAGGAGTGATTGTTTTTACTGCTGTGAAAATATTTCTATTTTTTGACAGTAACTGGCATAAAGAATAACAATTAAAAATATAGAAGCCATACTGAGTATTCCTCCTCTGATGTTTTATGTCTACTCAGAGAAGATAGGGTACAGACAATTGTTCAGCTGCAGTAAAGTTCTCATTTTTATTGTGCAGAGCTAAATTTATCCTTGCTGTAATTTTTCTGAAATCAGCAGAGTTACTTCTCAGAGTAGTCACTTAGACCTGCTCCGATTATATTGCTGTTCTAGGAGAGGCTACACACGAGCGGAGTTTCTTCCCTTCAGTTGAACACAGGCATACATGTAAATTGTGTTTACCTCTGCAACTGTTTGTATGATTATAGCCAGCACAGATAGAAGAGCACTGTAACTTGAATCTGTGGCTTTCAGGTGATGAGATAAGCTTTTGTCGTTTCAGAGGAAGGATGCTGTTCCATATCACATACTTCATCTGAAATGCTTCACCACATACCTGATTAGGCAGAAGCCTTCTTTAGAAACAAATTGGGGTTAGTACTCATGAGATGGTCAGGGTTGATATTTTCTACAGAGTATCCAGAAATCAAGGGCGGGGGGGAGGGGAAGAAGCTTTGATTTTTTTTAATAAATAAGTTTCTAGCATTGTATCAGAATATTTTGTGGTTATAAAAGAAACAGGTGGTGCAAAAAAAAATAGGCTGATGGGAGTTTTTCCAAAGCTTCTATTTTAATGAAATAAATGTGTCAGAAAGGAATAGAGGAATATAAGGTTTACACAGAACTAGGACCAAACTGAGATTTGACATCCCATTTCTATTTTGAGATTATTCCTTTTCTCCCTATTAGGCTGTACAGACACAAATTGAGCAAGTTCTTTGTAAACTGAAGATTCATAATTCACGCCCAACATTTCATGTTCCAGTCTCCTTTGTACTGATGTGAAAATCTGGATTTTTACTAGAGCTGATCGTTTTTTTTTTCTCCTCCCTTGGAAGTATCATGTGTCCAGAAACATATATGGTTCATGTCTGTACCTGCTTATTTTTATTTATTTGTAATGGATTCTCTCACTCTCATCAGTAGCATATGTATGATACAGGTTGCCATGGTAAATATGAATTTTTTATTAACATTGTGAATATTAATTTAAAACAGGAGAAGCTGGTAACTGAGATGTTAACACTGCTTTGGAGATTTTCTGGCTTCTGAGGTGATAGAAATTCTATATGGGGTTAAAAATGAGGAAAGCAACATGTCTTGGGAAGGAGGTCCTGTAGTGATAGTATAGCAGCCTAAGGGCACAGAAATGTAAGATATTTGGACTGTGAAGCAAAGACAATAGGAGGTCAGACATAAGCTGCTGAAAGTTAATACTGGAGATGACATGGAACCAAGGTTCAAGTTTTAAACTCCTTCCTTGCATTTCCAGAACATTTGTAGTCAGCTCTTTGCATCAGAGTATGACCAATTGGCTCAGCTGAATCCAATATAAAAAAGAGAGTGTGAAGAGACATGATCAGCTTCAAGGCAGGGAGGGTCACAGGGCTGGCCTCCCGAAGTTTCGTTTATGACTTTACATCTAACTGTGCTAAACAAGTAATTTTAGGCAGATTTTTGAAAACTTCCAGTTCCCCAAATTTCATTGAGCTCAGTGGGAGTCACCTGCCAGGAAGTTCTTGAAAATTCACCTTTCTAGACATACTATATCTCTAAAACTCATGTCCTTCAGCCTCTGTTAGATTGTTTGTGAAATGAGTCTGATGCTGCTTTCTTTCTTGGGAGATGAGGAAACAAGTATTTTTGGTGGTAGTTTTGTCCAATGGAAATTGTTTTTCTCCATAACCTGTGATTCCTGATGAATTCCTATTCATCCATGAAGTCCTTGGTGTTATGACTGAGTGATTTTTTTTCACTGTGGATTCACTTTTGGAGCATGTCGTGGTTTCGGCAGAAAGTTACGAGGTTGTTGTCTTGCCCTGGGACTTTGACTCCTATTTGATGCTGTCACTGAAGAGTGATTTTAGAAGAAGCTACGTGATGAGAGGTACTATCTTTCAGCTGATATGTTAAATTGAGGTCGCTTCTGTCAATGGCGCTCTTAAAAATCACCTCTGTGTCTTGTCAGACATTCCATTTCCTGGTGAAATTAATTCTGAAAATCAAGGACTGTGTTTGAGATATTACAAAGCCCATAATGGCGTCTCTCTTTGCCCCGTCTTCATTCCACTACTGGTATTTCTCTTACTATTTTTGTTAGGCCTTATATTATAAAACTCAATTTTACTCCGTTCTATATCACAAAGCAGCATATGTCACGCTAACTCCACTGAGCAGAGTAAGATTACTACATGAAATCTTATACCATCTTGTGATATATATACACACAAGATTACTCAGAAAATAACTTGTCACCACTGTAGACACTTCATGGTTGCTGGAAAAAACACTCAATACTGAAGGTCACATGTATATATACACTGTTTTAACAGTTCTGTTCACCCTTTGCTAGAACAGTGCTGCAAGCAGAATGACAGGAGACTAGTAAAGCTTCATACTTTCAAGGAAAGCTTTCTGATCCCTTCTGTTTAAAGGACTGAAGTTCCTTATATTAAAAGGAAACAGAACTTTTTAACTACATTATTTTGTGAAAATAAAAGTACTCTCAACTTGTTTCACCTTGGACTCTATTAAGACTCCAGATGTGTCACAAATGTTGGCATATAGCACACCGTAGTGATTGCAGTGTTAGATTTGACACTTTCAGATTGTTAATTCCTTGGTTTGAATCATGTTGGGAATTTTTTTTTTTTAATACAGATAAACAGTTCAAATAGTTCAGTGTCTCTGGTTCTTTCAGCTGAGATGTTAAAAAGCATAGTACTCTCAGATTCTTTGTAGACTAAATCTTATAACGCGTTCACAAGAACAGCAGTTAGGAAAGCTGATTTTGGGTGCATGTCTCTCCTCCATACTCCTGTTCACTGTACTGTATGCTTTTCTGCCTGATGCATTTCAGTAGTGATTCCAAAGGTAAGAAGGCTTCCTTTCTGCTACTCTCATGAAAAGCCACTTAGATTTTGCTGATTGTAATCTATTAAAATGTAACCTTTACTATTAGTGTCCTGTGCCTTTGAGGTGGCTACCAAAAGCCCAGGTTTTTCTGTTGGTTCTGTGCATTCCCAACTGAGATCGTTAGTTTTGCAGACTCAGCTTTTATGTGTTCTGACTTACAGTGTATCTAGAATTAAAGTTTGTTTTGGCTATATGACGCTGGTTGATTTCTTCCCTTAAAACGTTTCACAAAACCAGTAAGTTTCTTTATTTCTGTGGGATGTATTTGATAAGAAGCGACAACATTTCACATTCTTCTTTTGTCAGTACACAAAAATTATGTCCTAAGTGACTTGACTTCTAACAGACCCACATTCATTTTTTCACAAGGTTCCGATCTGGCTTTGTGTTAATTGATTTCTTTAATGGTTCCAGTGGTATCTTACGACAGAAGAATGTTACATGCGACCTAGTAGTGTTGTGCTCTTTGGAGTCCACAAATCAATAAATGCACTTAAAAAACTAAACTCTAAAAACATTAATTATAGATATAGGCAAAGGTCACTCTCTCTGTCAAATTCCTCTCCCTATCCTACTTCTAAATAAAGAAATTATAAAGCAGTATGCAATTTGTGAAGTCTAGTGACAATGTTTATTTTTATATATAAATTAGACTGTAAGGGTTCCATTTTGGAAATGGAATGGAAAAATTTCAGTGAGCAGAATTCCCTAACTGCTTAATAAAAATGGAGGTCTCTCCTGGCGTATTATGTAACAACAACAAATCCAGAAACATTACTGTGCTCACTGTCAGTATCTCCATGTGGAATTACTTCTTGATTGTAAAATGGCAGCAGAGTCTCTCAGCACTTCTACAGTAACAAAGTTGGGACCTAAATTGGTATTCTACCACTTTCATTTAAATTCTAGCAATTATATAAAATAAATAGACACCTTTTGATATTTTTTCAAGCCCTGAGTGTTGAATTAAATTGTGGAACTTCCTAATTATGTCAAATGCTGTCATGAAGAGTTCATTTGAAAGCAATTCAGTCATTACAGAGAAGGGTATGGCTTAGTCAGCTTATTATTTCTTTCACTTGACTTGAGTTCTAATGTGAAATTGCTTTAATAGCTTTGTTGCCTTTCTAAATGTTTTACGGGCTTTCCTTATCCACAGAAATTTTAGTCACCATATTTAATTTAGGAATCTTTCCTTAATGAAATTAGTATTTATAAAAGTTGACAATCTTGTAGGCAAAATTCTGTGTTTATTCTCAAGACAGATACAGCATAGACAAGAAGAATGTAGTGCTATTGCTAGATAGGCATGGTCATCTGGATCAAGCTGCATCAATTAAAGTCGTCACCACAGCCCCTGGAAATGGCAGTGCCGTGTCCTATGCTCTGCATTGTGCAGGTGATCTCAAACCATGTCCGGGCAAAGTCAACTGAGACAGCCAGCTTTCACTGAAGGAAAGGAGAAGCATTCACTTGTTTCTTCTACCAGCAAAGGTTTGGGGGCAGTAGCCTACGGCAAGGGATAGTAACAAGCCACTGTAAATTACTGATACCTGTCCTAGCATGCTTCCTTGCAACATGATTGTGAATCATGACCTGAACTTCCATGATGAGAGGAAATGGCCTCAAGTTGCGCCAAGGGAGGTTTAGACTGGACATTAGGAAAAATTTCTTTACTGAAAGAGTGGTCAGGCCTTGGAACAGGCTGCCCAGGGAGGGGGTGGAGGCACCATCCCTGCAAGTATTTAAAAGACGTGTAGATGAGGCACTTAGGGACATGGTTTAGTGGGCATGGTGGTGTTGGGTTGACGATTGGACTCGATGATCTTAGAGGTCTTTTCCAACCTTAATCATTCTATGATTCTATGATTTCACTTGTTCAATGATACTTCAGTCTTATTTTGGAATAGAAAAACAACTCCTAGCATTACAAATATGCTAATTTTTTTCTGTAAGTTTGCAGTACGGATTGTGATGCAGGTTGTCTATACCAGTGTAATGTGAATGCAAAACACTTTTTTAATGAGTTAATAACACTGAACACTTCTGCCTTATTTTAAATTGCTGCAAATTACGCCGAGCTATGGACTATGGGGCTTTGGGGTCTTTCCACAGTAGGCAGAGGGATTTGTGCTAACTATGTGATAACTAACATGTAAAAAACCTAATGGTTATATGGTATGTATACAGCCTGTTTTTCTACAGCAGACATAATTTTGTTTGTTTTTAAGGTAGCATTTACAAGTAATTATCATCATGCTTTTTGAAATATTAGCTTTTGCACAAGAACTGGTGTACCTGCTTTGTCAATTTTGGTTTGACTTAAAAGGGCACTATTGAACCAGTATTTGAATCAGTGCTAGTCTGTATACGTTGATGAAATGTGGGTAGACCTGCTGTCCAGAAGGTGGGTAAAGAGACAGATACACTCTTCAGCTAGAGGTTAGCACACCTGATGCAGAGCATCAGATTGGTGAATGTGCAACATGGTGCAAAATCAGCCAGTGTAGCACCAACCATGACTGGCATGCTTTAAGGTGAGCTTTGACCTTGCCCTGAAGAAATGAGGAGGACTTATACATTCTGGCTTGTTGGCTCTGATGCAAGGGGACTAACTTCCAGCCGAGAGATGGCAACATGCAGCTTTAGGGCAGTGACACTGCCTAAGGCAGTGTTAGGGCAGTAACTGCTCCAGACAGCTACTAAAAATCTAGTTTATATTTGTTAGTTTGGTACCATAAAAATGTAGATATAAACTCTCATAAACTCAAAGCAGCAGATGCAAACTACACAGGTGTAAGCCAGACTAGATGTAAAGCAAGAATGTTGTAATATTCATGCATAATACTTCAAATTATCATTCATGAAGCCCATGCAAGTCACAGAGAGATTTGGGGGGAAGAAAGGGTACTACATTACAAAGATTACTAAGCCCCACTGTCTAAATCGACTCAGGCATTGGAAAGAATAAATGTCATGGGAAGTCAATAAGACTTGGCTCCTGGGTAACCCATGTTATTTTAAATGTCATGCTCTGTACTAAATAGTGACTGATTTTGTACATGTTACTGAATCTTCTTGGGAAATGATCTAGATTAAACTAATGCCTGTGAAAGGAGCAGTCACTCCCTGGCCATCCATTTCTGATTTTTGATTCTTTAAATATTGATACCCCTGCAAGGGGTCTAAGAGAAAAAATGGCTCATAAACTAAAGGTGACCTGAATGCCTAGTAAAGATCTATGGCAAAGAAACCAAAGATGTCAAATGCCATATGAATTCTGAGACAGGAATGTTATGTACAGAGGCAGACACACTTGCAGATCTTAAGTGTAGTTTGGGTCTTAAAGAGCATTTCATATGTACTTACAATTTTCCAGGAAATATTTCATTGAAGTTGTATTTATGCTAAAACAAACATCTTTAATTTATTGAGCTGAATACTATAGTGTTTCCCAATTTTCCTCTCCCTAAACTGTCCTTAAGCGTCCTCAAAGTAACACAGATGGTTTTGATGGTCAAATACTTTGTTGTTAACTTTGAATTCCAGGTTGTTTTCTAGAGGAAAGTTGTTTTCCTGGTTTTGTCAGTACAAACAACATCAGATTGTATATGTGCTGGTCTCTACTCTTCCTTCATGTTAGTGCAATCAATGGCTCAGTGCAATCAGTGGCTCAGTCTAACACATGCTGAAAGCAGTAGGAGGTATTCTGTTGATTAATAGGAGTTGGACTTCTCTCATCCTCTGAGATCAGAATCTGGCATCCAGTTTCCTTTCTACAACTTTAAGTATCCTTCCTGACTTTTTTGTGAACATGAGAGAGATTTAGAGAACCATCTTTGAGTCTACAACGGGAGTTGAAGAAGCAGAAATATTTTGTGTTGTTACTGTTCTAACCAGATACGTGCTTGATTATAGTGTTCTGCTGTATGACACCATAGAAAAGATCTGTCAGTTAATAGCTCTGTTTCGAAAGCTGTGTACTTTGGCTGTAAGTAGCATTCCATGTGGAAAATTGGCACAGCAGGTGTCAGCTCAGGATACTCAGAATTCTTCCTCCTTCTGCTACCGAATCAGGCACAGGAAATGTTGTAAGGATTTTGCAGTTTCATGTTCATTCTCATTACTCCTATTTTACCTCCCATCCAGCCTTCCATAAGTTTCTTAAATGAATGAAGTTCTACAAAAATGCAAAAAAGAGGACTATGTGAACTGCAGGCTTGGTAGCGTCACCTCAGTCCCTGAAGAGATTATGGAGCAAGTCATGTTAGAAGCTACTTCCCAGACATTTAAAGAGCGAGAAGATAATTGAGAACAGCACAGATTTATTGGGATGAATGATGCCTGACCAATTCGTTACGTTCTAGAATGAAATGAGTGCTCTGTGGTTGAAGGAATAGCCGTGGATGTTGTTTGTTTGACAAGGCTTCTGACATGGTCTCCCATACCATTTTTGTAGCTAAACTGGTGAGACATGGATCGGGTAGTGGATGAAAAATTGGACTGTTGGCTCAAAGAGGAGTGATCAATGGTTTGGAATAAAACTGGCAGGCAAGTCATCTTCCTCAGTGATCAGTACTGGGGCTGATACTATTGAACATCTTCATCAGCATGAAGGGGCAACATGCACCCTCAGCAAGTTCATGAAGGATGCCAAATTGTGTGTGTGGGAGGGGAGCAGTTGATATGCTAGATTGGAGCAGAGCTTCCATACAGAGGGGCCTCAACAAGCGGGAGGAATGGACTGGCAGAAGCCTCATAACGTTCACAATGCAAACGCACTGTTCTGCCAAGACAGATTAGTACTGGCTGGGGGCCAACTGGCTAGAAAATAGCTCTGCAGAAAGACCTGGGGGGTCCTGGTGGGCAACGAGGTGATCTTCAGAGCAATGAAAGCCAATTGCATACTGGACTGCCTTGTCAAGACTGTAGCCAGCGGGTCAAGTGGTTATTCCCCTCTATTCATTACTTACAAGACCCCATGTAGAGAAGTATGTTCAGTTTTGATCTCCTGTGCAAGAGAGAGATAAATAAACTGGAGCAAGTCCAGCAGGGAGTGAGTAAGATGGTTAGGGAGCTGCAGCATAGGAAAATTAAGGAAAGTTAAGGCAGTGTAAGGAAAAGTGAGAGTGCTGTGCTTGTTTACCCTGGACAAGTTAAGGCTAAGGGACGATCTAACTGCAGTCTTCCACTACCTCAAGGAGGGATATAGAGAGGATGGAACCAGAACTGCACAGCAAAAGGACAAGATGCGATGGATACAAGTTGCTACATAGTAAATTCAAAGGCATTAGGAAAATTTCTTAGATATAAGAAATTTTATATCTTATATCTTAGATATAAGATATTTTGTAGGGAGGGTGCTTAAGTACTGGAACAGGTTGCCCAGAGAGGTTGTGGAATCCCCATCCTTGCAGATACTGTAACTTGTTAAGTCCCTGATCAACCAATTTAACTTTGGAGCTCACCATGTTTTGAGGAGGAGGTTGGGCTTGTCGATCTTCAGAGGTCTTTTCCAACCTAAAGTATTCTGTAATTATCCCATTCTGTAGTAAGTCTTCACTCTGCAAGGACAATCCTTCTGAAATGCAGGAGAGATGTAGTGAGGAGATGGGAAAGAAGCGTGAGGTTTGGAAATAATTCTGTGGGCTTTCGTAGAAGATTTTTTAGATCTTAGGTTAGTCCTTGAGTCAGCTCTCCTCCTGATTTCCATGGATGTATTGATCCTTAGAAGTATCACAGACCTCTGTAAATGCCTGAATAGCAGCATGGTCCAGCATATGGGACACAAGACTGCGACTCTTAGCTGGCTTCTGGACTTGACCATCCTGCTGAGTTGATAATGTACAAGTCAGTAGTTTGTTTTCTCCTCCCATTCCGTCCCTATTTAGACTGCAAACTTTTTGGATCAGGAAGTGAATTTTTGTTAGGTGTTTAGCATACAGCATGCCGGGACGTCATATTGGGTAGGTCTGTAAGTGCTAATTTTTGTAAAACACCATCTGAGATGAACAACGCTGTAAAAACGCCAAGTGTTAACAGCTGGAATTTCCCTCAGACGACATTTGTCGTGTAACATTGAGAGAAAATGAAAGTCCTCAATGGTGTATTGGTCCCATTAAGAGACTTAAAAAACGTATTATGAATGGAAATGTTAGCAATGGTGACTGGAGACAGTGATTGAATTAGAATAATCTGGGAGGAGAGAGGCTGAAGAGTCTTGTTACAGTTAATGGGGCAGGATGAGAGAGAAGAATCTGTATTTGCTTGTAAGACTCCGCTTGCCCCCTGGCTCCCTTCTCTTCCCTCCTCCCCAAATAAACGTAAAGCACAGGGCTTTATTTGGGGCTCAAATCCTTATGTGTCTTGGTGGAAGTCTTTGTGTTGACTTTGTGTTGATTCTGTAGTGTACCCTGCAGGGTACAGTGAACCCTTGACTTCATATTAATGTTGATGTAAAGTGCTCACAGGATTTATGAGTCAGAATTAAGAAAAATAACTGATGGGGACTGCTGCCATAGGCTCTTGAGATTCTCTTGTAGCCAACTTTGCTGCCACTAGAATTGTTTCTGGCAAAGTACTGCAGCTTCCTCTCTTTCCTTTTCCAAAATGGAAGGAAATGTCTGATCATGCCATGTGCACGTGTTCCCTCCAGTTTCTTACAAAGACAGCTGGGACAACTGTTGAAATGAAGAGTTTAAGAGACCCAGCAAATAGTTTTCGTTGCGTTGCCACCCATGAGGCAATAAAAGATCAACGATAAAGCCCATTCCATGGCCAGGGGCAGATAAGCTCACTTTTGGAAGAGAATCTCCAGCTGCCACACAGGTGATTTAATAGCTCTGTGTTACTACTTTCTCCTGGGCCATGCAACTGTGGGTATGACTGGCACATGACACGGTGCTTCAGCAGTGTTAAATGCCTGAATAGCCCCTCTTGGCTCCCACGCACAATGGCTGCCGAACTAATTTCTGACCATTGGGTAAGGGAACTCTGAATCATGTTTGCTGATTTCCCTACCTTTCCCAAACTGAAAGCCTACATCTGAGACAGCTCAGGATGGGGCTGAAGCTTTCAAAAATATTTGTTCCTAGCAATTATTTGTCAGAATTCACCTTTTTCTTTTTAAAAAAAAAGAAAAAAGAAAAAAGGATTCTTACCTACTGAGAGTATAAAGCTGGGATTTAAATTATTCTGGAGATGGTATTTCTGAAATTAAGGCTAGTCTTAGGTTTATATTAACTTGCCCTTTGCTCAGTTTTGCTCTGATGGAGCTAGTATGAACATACAGCAGGTGACTCAGAAAGTTTTTAATTTTATTTTGTTACTGCCCCTGCTTGTCTCATTATTCCTCATGAAGTTCCAGGATGTGATCTGTGAGTAATTTGTAATTACATGCAACTAGAAAGGCAATGCTGGTCTTGCAAATAAATCACAGGACTTGATGGAAGGAGGTGTAGGTTCTTTCAGCTTCATTACCTTTGCGGCCTCCAGCAAGTCACTGGATTTTGGTGTCTCACAGTACCTATCTGCTTAAGTGGGCTCAGAAGCCCTGTCAAGTACAACAGAGACTCAGTATTTATACAGATTTGTTGAACTTTCAATGGACTGTTGTGTGAAAGTTAATGATACGATTTTGTAAGTCTCAACTCAAAATTTAGAACTCGCCCAGGTAGCATGTTTCTGGTGAAAACATTGCTGCTCTTAGTTCTGTTGTTTGGAAACTGGATTAAAGTGCATGCAAGGGAGGAAAAATAGCAACAATGCCTGAAGTCTATAAAGAGATACGGCATAATGCAGCTTCTGCCTTTATCCTGTAGCAACATTGCTATTTGTAGTAACAAATAGTGTAGCTTCAGAAGTGGAACTTAAATCCTTCTGAAATTAATAGGCTATAAGTTGAGTACCTTGACTAAATACATAGTTGAGAAGAGGTCTCTTCCAATAGCAACTTTTCCGACAGAAAATTATTGACCTGTGATAATCCTGGGAAAACAGATCTACAGCTTAATCCTGCACACAAAATAGATTAATAGATGGCCAGAAATAACCTGACGTCTTTATCAAAGACAACATTCCTATTGATTAAGGATTTTTTTGGTTGGTTCATTCTGTTGTAGACTATGGTAACTGCTGTGCATGGTGACACCTGGGAAACAGCTAAGTAAAGAGAGACTATTATAAATCATAATCTATAATTTTTTCTTTTTTATTGAAACACATTTGTGGTAACATAGCTTATTGTTATGTTGGCTGAAAAAGAAATATCTGTGCACATACTTCTGTAAAATTTAGTTGGACTTTTATGAGTAGTGTATTTTTATGTGATAAAGAGAGGGAGATAAAGTGATAAAGAGAGCCAGAAAGATCAGTTGAACTATACTGATCTCAAACTGTGTGCTAGAGTCACAGGTCCATTTAACTGCAGCATGGAGAATTCTGATTCCTGAATACATTCTCTTTGGTATGATGATTTTTAAATAAGCCTTTAAAGTTTCTGTATTTTTGAGGATTTTGTAGTTTTCTTAAAAGGATATAGGGCTTATGGATTGACTTGTAGCATAGAAAAGGCTGAGTAAAAATTTTTCCTTAAGCTTATGATTCTGGTACCTTTACATGCCTGTCCTTCTAGTTCATTGAAATTTGTGTTGATAAAAGCTGGATTTGAGAACACATACTAACCTTAGTGTCCTTGACATGTTCACACTCAACAAGGATAACTCCTTACTCCTCTTTTTTACAAGTGGTCTAATTAATTTTAGTGGAACTTGTCACAAGACTCAAGATTTTTGATGTGTTTAGGGGCTTCTAGATTGATTCTCAAATAGTGCAATCCATTTAACTTCCCTATGCAGTTTGACATGAATACTGTTCTAAGCTTTGACATAGAATAGCATAGCTGTGTGCTGTTAATCAGCTGCTGTGTCCCACTCCATATGTTTGCTTGTGATTTCTGTGTCTCCCTTTAATTGTTTGATTAACTAATGGGAGGTATTATTGGTGTTTGTCAAGTGCTTTGAAATCCACGTATGAATGTTGTTGTAAAAGTGAAAAACTGTTCTTTGGCAATGACAGGAAAAACAGGCATTGCTTTGAATGTGGCCCACGGAGTTATCCTCAGTCACTCCCTTATCGTTACTTGGCTTTATGAAAAAATAAATAAAACAATGGGGTATGACTGGGCTCATTAAAAACATATTTTGTTATTAAGCATCCTATATAGAACATACTGTAATATCAATTACTGGCTTCAGCAGTTTTGGGAAATGGGAGCGTCAAAGTACATGAAAGCCAATACGCACCAATGGTACAGTCATTGATTTTCATAGGACTATGGGAGTCAAAAATGGAAATTGATATTGCAGTGATGTCCTGGGTAATTGACCATTTAAGTGATTCGGTAGTAGTCCTGTAGGTAAGGGAAGAGGTGCCCTTCTTTGGTGCCTGTTCCATGTTAATGAGTTTCATACTTTGTCTTTTATGCTTGTTTCGTTTATAGTAGAGCTCTAAGTAGCTGATCTTGACTTGAGAGTACTTGGCGTCTTGCAGGATCAGGAATTGTGCCTGACGAAGCTTGCTGCATTTAATTTAATTGTATCATTTTATTCACTGTTGTTCACTCCAGCTATCCCAAGGGGAACATAGTGAAAGGAAAAGAGAAAGGAGAGAGTGCCAGTAAACTATAATAGCAGAAAGAAGGAACTCATTTTAAACTGCTTTGAAGCATGCTTTCTGTAAGCAATGCTGTCTTCCGAAGTGGCAAAGAGCTTAACTATTGAGAAGAACTGCAATAAACTTAGGTTTTCGTCCAGTGGCATAACATAGTGTATTGATAACACCTACTTACAAGCACTGTCTAAAATGGGGTTTCTAACCTAGGGAAATTGTCAAGTGGATAGGACCCGAAAAAACAGAAATCCTTAATCATAATTTACAGCAAGGGTCATACAGAGGGTTAATAAAAGACTTAATAGATATTTGAGTAAAAGGCAAATCAGCAATTACAGTCCAATAGGTTGATTATGATCGTTGCTTTCAGCTATCCATTAAACCTTCTAATGATATTGTCAAGCTGTAATATGTAAATCTTATAACTATACCATCTTTATAACATGTTGTAGTCATTTAACCTTTATAAAATATTTATAAATGGAACCTTATTATAAGTGTAGCTGATATTTTGTCTTTGGTTTCCACTCTGCAGCATGCTGTTTATTGTGCAGATCAATATTGTCTTACTGCTTCCTTGTATTCCCCCATCTGCCTGTTTGTAAGAAAAGAGGATTGTCTTTAGATTAGTATCCCCATGCTACTGTGGAATTGTGCAAAAGTGTTTAATTACACATACAAATATTATGATCAAAAGATCAGTTCAGGAAACAGCAGAATGAATGTTACCTGTCCCAAAAGAGGAACATGCAACCCTGATGTGAAGGGCTCCCATCTCACAGCGTGTGAAATTGAGCGTTAAGCCTCTATGTGATGTTGTACATGAAGCAGTGTTCCTCCTCTTCCTCCTGTGCCATGACATCCTACCATGTGGCAGGACCAGCATGATGGTGTGGGTGGAAGGAAGATCCAGGCTCAGTGACGTGTCATTTGGTGGATTAGCTGTTAGCCCATTTCGAAGCAGGAGAGTATTTTTGAAGCAGATCTCCCAGTTGTCAACACTTACTGCGCATTTATTTGCATCACAGAGCAGTTGCAGTTTGGATGAGCTAGATTGCTTTCAGAGGAAATTAAACTGGAAGATCCACTGTGGGTATGTATCAAATATGCCCCAATCCCTAGTAATGAGGAATGAAACCATGAATTGCCCTCAGCATGAGAACCATGAAGTTCTCCAGCATGAATCAAATGCACACCAAAAAAAGGCTCTTGGACATTTGAGAGTTTGCGCAGCATCCATAAAGTACTTCTAATACTATATAAAGGCCCATGTGGCAAGTATGCCTTGATGTTTGCTGCTGTTGACCACATTGAAATTTGCTCCTTTTTTCTTTTCTGGGACAACTCCTACCTCAAAATTCTTTTCTTCTTTATAAGCACTATCTTGTGTGGCAGTCTGCCTCCGCTGAACCTAGTTCTGAACAGAACCTTGGTCTCTTTTACAGTATCTCTCTTTTTACCCCATCTTGTTACTATTTCAGCCCACTCCCCACTGTCTTTCCAGGTGAAATGTCTTGCTGCTTCAGCCTCCCAGAAGATCCAACAAGGTATATGCTGTGGCCCCAGGAATATAATCATGTTTGTTATCTTGTACTGTGAGACAGCTGAAAACTTCTCTGGCGGCAGAATAACCCAATGGCAGAACAAAGAGCTTGCTAACCTCAGGATAGCTTCTAGGTGCAAGGGAGCTGACAGTCAGTGGTGTACAAAGCGCTGGAAGATGAAGGTTCTCTTGATAATAGCAACTACACTTTCGGGGAGACACAGCGGATGTACTTCTGCTACGGAGATCTGAACAGCTTTTCAGGCAGGACCATACCTCTGAGGCTGCCATCCACTTGGATGCTTGCGCCCTGGGTCCTGGGATCATCATGCAGGGGTCCTGGAGGAGAACTCAGCCTCTAATGCCACTTCAGGGAAAGCTGAATCCCACAAACGACTCCTGCGAAAAACTGTCAACATGAAGGGATATTTCTTTTACCTGCTGTCTGCTGTGGCCAGTATCGACAGTCCCCTGTGTCAGACTTAGTGTTTTCATTCTAGGTAAACATAGGTCTGCACAGCAATGCTAAGGATCCCACCTCCTCCCCATGAAAACAAGGACAAGTGCAGGCTGGGTTTGTTTCAGAAATCAAGCCAAGGGTTTATCTTAATCTGCTGTTACATTAGAAAACTACAATGTTTTCTGTCTCTGTTAATATTTTACCCTTAATTTCAACTTCATTCTAATCAAGGCAAACTATGAGAACAGTACCAACTTTAATTATAAAGTACATAAAGTATGTGTGTTTTAGGTGACTAGCCATAATTAAGACTTGGCTTGTTTTCTTCGTCTTTCTTGGCCTGTGTGATAATGAACAAACAATGCTGATGAGTTATTTACCAAACCTTTTTGTAATGATAAAGTAAAATAGAACCCAGATAATTTAAAATTATTTTTAAAATTGAAATTAAACATATTTTCTTTTGAAAATACATCTTTTAAAATTACCTTTAAAACACGAGTATGTACTAAGCCCTGACTTTAGTAAAAAATACTTTTAGTTATTTTTATGCATTAAAAGTTTATTATATTGTTGTCAATATTTTCAGTAGTCAAACCACTGCAGTCACTGAGTAAGTGTTTGAAACCGTAGGTTACTGAGGCTATAATACAGGATTAGATTTTTTCTGCAGACATAAAAAAATGCTCCTTTATTTTGGCCTTTTCAAATAGTTCAGTTCAATAATTATTTAACTCCAAGCTGCAAAACTGACTTTTGCTGAGAAAGCAGAAAAACTTGTTTTTCTCTCCCAAACTGTTGGTAGGATAGGAGGATCAGATTTACTAATCAAACACTTGGAGACAACAGTTATAAGAGACAATCAGATTAGTTTGCTAATTTTAGATTAGTAAAGCCTCCTTTATCAATTAGAAGATTTTGAAAAGAATTGTGAATTGACAAACATTTTTCTTCAGATATACAGCAGATTGAAGATTTTTACTTAACCTATAAAACAGCTTCAAATGCTGTGTTATGCATTTGGGGTGAATTAGAATTTTTAATCTAATTTAGTTTGACAGAAGTTACACAAAAGCAGACCTTTAATAAACAAGACATGCTGTTCACAAGAGTCCAACTCTAAGACCCTGACGAGTCAAAATAATTGTGTATTACTCAAATAAGGTTTTAAATCAGTTTATTTTTGTCAGCAAACAGAAAATAACAATGCACACCACCAATGAAAAATAACTAAGTAAAGAATACAATTGCAAAACAAAAGTAATGATTATTTAAGGTTTTCTACTTGGTAATTCAAATCATCATTAAAATCTGTGACAATCAGCATAGCTACAAATTATCAGTAATTCAAAGGCAGCAGCAGAACTTTCTTTACTCTTCAGGCAGTTTCAGTATTAAAAGAAATTTCTGTGGCAAGATGGGAAATAGAAGAAAGATTCTGTGGAAGGAGACTGACGATTATGTTTTCAGTAATTCCTCAGGTAAAATGCTTATTCAGCAGTTAAACCTGAATTGAAATGTTCTTACATATATTGAAATGCTAATTTACTCTACAGGAAATCACATTAATTTCAGCATCTTGTTCAGTAATGTGGTGGTTAGTCAGTCTAAGACTACGGATGGTCTTTTGCTTTTTTAGTGTCTTCTTTCTTACTCCTGGTAGCACTTTCTCTGTATTTTTAACTATAAGTAGATAAAAATAAACTGACCACCGTAAGGAAATTGAGCCAACAAAAGCAGTTCACCTTTGGATATGAACTTAATGGCGAAACAACCACAAAAGCCCTCAGAAGACCATTAATTTGGACTAAAAAGGCTGAGCTATATTTTTAATTGTAACACTTTTAAATTCTGTACTGTTACTTCAGGTTGTTTCTCAATGGATTTAAATGGTATGTGATGAATAAAATATTGATTGGTGGTTTCGGATGACATGCTTCTAAATCTGAACAAACATAACTAATACAAAATTCAAATTCTGATCAAACAAAAAATTAGTATGAATTTCATATTTTCTTGCTTTTAATAAGCACAGATGTCTTGCCAGTGGCTCAGGCTCTGTCAAGCATCACTGCATCACTTTTTCTCAGCTCAGACATAAAGGTATAGAGTTCTTCCTTTGTATGTGCTTTGCATGCAGAATCAAACTGGTTGATATTCAGGCATAACTGATGTTGATTTTCTTGAATGGCGATTGTGGTTCTAATGTAATAATCCTGAAACTCTTTGCTTTTCCAGTACAATATGCATTTAGTAATTTAGGACCAGAAGGGTCCTAGCTCATCAGTGAATCATATCCCCTCGCTTTGCAGGCAATTTGATCATGTAATCCCTTTAACAGACTCATTCAGCTCTGTACCTCTTACTGCTTGACAGTGGGTAAAAAAGATAAAATTGCTGATACTTCTTTGATCTTCTATCAGGTTACTGAAGATAAATAATACCCTCGCCTAAATGAAGTATCAGTTTAGTGAACAATGAAATATATGAACACAAGAATTGCCTTGTAGGTCAAAATATTGTGTATCTAGTCCAGTATCCTAGGTTTGACAATGTCCTGTTCCAGAGTGAGGTTTAAGAAACTCTTTCCTGAACCATCACACAGTGACCTTCCTCTGGGGGAGGCATTTTTGTAATGGCTGTCAGTGAGAAATCCACCCAAACATGAGGTTTAATTTTTTTTTTTTACTCCTGCTATATAACTTGTGTGTTTATCCTGTTTATATAAACATTTAAGTTTTGCTTTTAATGCCCTATAGTGATGAATTTCAGAGGTTAACCTGACAATTTTTATATTTTAAATATTTCTGCCTTTTACTTTCACTACTTCACTGAATGAGGGTATACCAAGCCTGACTGACTGTGGCTATACCATTGATTATTTTATATATCTCCATCATATGTCTTCTTGTGGCATCTTGCTGAAGCACTTAATTACCTCCATTATCTTTGAAAATAACATGCCCAGAACTAAATGCACTATTTCAGCTGAAGGCATACTAATAACTAAAATAAAATGGCATGCTAACATTATTTTTATTCTTTTCTTATCATTCCATTACAGAAAATAAGGCTGAGAATCTCAAGAAATGATCTTTTCCCCTCCTTCTCCCATAATCCTAACACATTGTTTGCCTCTATATTTGCAGTTGTGTGTTGATCAGAAGCTTTTGTATTTGATCTGTTTACAGTAGTGCTCCTGTCTCTTTCCTGAAAGGTTCTAATTAATTTAGAATTTATCAGTGTCTAAATAATTCAGACAGGATTAATGTATAGTGAACTGTGTCTAGATTAAAATCCTCATGTGTTGGATTGCTGAGTGGACTGGTGAAAGCATGGAATGCCTTTCAGTTCTAAGGCAGTTTGATATCCTAGTGACAAAAAATTTTCACCAATGTGAATGGAGTTTGTAGTGGTATCATCTTGGCATTTTTTTCATAATTGGTATGTTTTTAGGAAATTTTCACCAAAAGGCTAAGGTGGCATGAAATAGAGCCAGTGCAGGTGTCTCTGAGAGGTGGGCCAGAGTGAAAAAATTGACACTGCTGCTCACTCTGCATTATTAATTCTAAAAAGGCCCTGGGGAAGGGCAGGCAAGTATTTTTTTTGTCAGTCAGGGACTTAAATGATATTTCTGCCCCCCCCAAGTAATGTCCTGAGTGTCTTTTGCTCCTTAGGTCAATGAGTCAGACAACTGTGTTATATCATTCCTTTAATAACCTAACCAAACTCAGCCTAAGATGTGCTTGTGACTGTGGCCGTGGCCAAAGGATCCAGCAGTAATAATAATACATTCTGATTAGGAGGCACCTATGCCTGAGGATTGTAGCTTCATTAGCTGCAATTAACATGAATATGCAACAAGCTGAAATATGCCCAAGAGTGCAGGATGAGAAAAAATCTGAAGAAAATTGCCATTTACATCCCGTTGCCTCAAAACACTTAAAATGGACAATAAATGTATGTCTGTACAGGAGCAATACAGTATACAGCCTATTACCTGGTTGAGTAAGGAAGACGTGCATATAGATACGGAAATCTCATTTCATGGCAGCAATGTACACAGTGTATTCAAAGAGTGAAACGGACACAACACACTGGGTACATGAGTTATCAATATATGATTAGTTACCTATCATTTTAAATTGATATAGATAATAGATATGTAGTAGATTGATCTATCTAGTACATGTGTATTAGATGCAGGAATAAAATAAAAAATATCTTTGCCTCGTATATGTCTGAAATCTTACTAATTGCACAGAATTTATCTAAACAGCACTATGTGTGATGGAAAAATAATTTATTCCTTCGAGAAGTTTCAAGTGCAAAGCAATAAAAAATCTGGGGGTTTGTTACATACTTTTGGTGATTATAAAAGAATGTTCACCTGTTGTATGAGTCAACCTGTCATGACAAGAGATCATCAACTGTTACTTACAAGTTCAGCATTCATCCCCAGTGTTCCCTCCTTGTAGTAATAGTCCATGTAAGACTCATCCTAGACATACGGCATTAGAAAGACATTACTCTGTCTCGGTACTGGAGTTGTTCGAGACTCTGCCACTGATCACCGTTATTAATAATGTCTGTCTCATTCGGAGGACCTGAAGAGAACCAAAGCTTTTCTGTGTTTAATGTTGTGTAAGACTGGTAGGAAAGTGTCTGGCTTCTACAGCTTAAGGTTGAAGTTGCCAAGGGAGAAGTGGAGAAGCATATAAATATCCAAAACAAATGACTATTAGATGTGTAGGGGACACACATGCATCTATCAGGGCACACATTTTTGCTAGTTTAAGTAGAGAAACCAACCATTTAGTTTAGTTACATGTTAGCTCGTTTCTTCTAGGCATCATGGCAGAGGTGGGTAATGATAAAAAAGGGATGATCCAGGTGCTGCTGCTTTAACCTGGTGGGAGTTTAAATCTCTGTGTCAGATAGACAAATTCTAGAATCGTAAAACACTCATATTGAAAGAGACTTCGAGAGGTTATCAGCGTCATTCCCTTGTCCCAGTCTTCTCTGGATTTGAATCCACAGAGGGACCTGGCTATATTGACAGTCCTCATACAAATTGAGATTCGTTCTTTCATTGCTCTTAACTCCATGTACTCTGTTCCTCTTAATTATGCGAAGCGTAGGTGCCCAAACTAGTAATTTTTCATGATGCTGAAAGATTGATTTAGCATACTGCATGAGCAAAATGCAGCTCGCTTTCTCCATTTCTCCTGCTCCTTGCATTGTTTCTGTAGCTGGTGTGGTATCAGCCAGCTGTTACGGTTTTGTTTGTCTTGATTTTTACCAGTTCATCTTTAGATTGGCTCACTGCACAGCAAATGCCATAGCCACAGTTTCTAGTGATATATTTAAAAATTCTGATTCAGTCTTGCTACTGCTCTATATGCCTGCAAACCATCAAATTGATCATAGCATTCTCATCACTCAGCAGTCTTCTGCATAAGGCCAACACGTTGCAGCACTTGAGCAGCTTTCATCTTTCCAAACTACTTGTTTCTGCTTATATACATTCTGCATGGAACTCACAATTTATCAGTGTTTTTATAAGAAGGAAATAAAATCTCAGTAGAAATTTATTTTTATTTCTATTTTATTTATTATGTGTTCTGTTGTGATTATAAAATACAGAATCTACTATTCCTTATATCGAGGAACAGGGATTTTACAATCATGTTCATCTGAAGTTTATAGGAAAAGTTTAAAAGTTTTTAATGATTTTTCATTTTAAATGCATTTTCAGTTTTTCTGTGGGATACGAGTTATTTATTACTTCGCTCTTTTCCTTATCACGGACTGTGAGGGTCTCAAAGTGTTATGGAGCTGCATTTCCACTTTTTTTCCTACATGGACCTAGTGTACCTCCAGTAAAGTTACTTTTGATTTCAGTAGGTATCATTGCTATGAGAATTGTCTGTCTGATTTTGAAACTGCTGAAAATAATTTGCTTTTATTCGGAGATACGAAGGGACAACAGAATGCTATAAATAGACCTAGGAAGAAAGCCAGTACCAGATGCAACCACAATGTGAAAGAAGGGGTGTTGCTGGATGACTGCTTCTGTATCATCTGACCAATATCACGTGCTCCTCTCGGTCCGCTGATTTCCCCATACCCAGAGTAGCGGATCTACCTTTGTGAAGTGTAGGGATTGAGAAAGGAGTCAAGTACCATGCCCTGACTTTTCTCCACAACCAGTCTCACAGTGACCAGAAGCTCCTTGCTTTAAGGTCAGATGCTGAGCTATTAGGAATATTCCCACTCCATCCCCCCGTTTTTTTTTCTGCAGCTATGTCTCTTCTATTTTTCTAGACGATGTGTTTTTGCAGATGGATGTACCACTTGTGGTTTAAGCTTCCTTTGTCCTCAGAGCAGCATCAAGAAATTTGTTGGAGTCATTTGTGGCAATAAATAATAACAGCCTGCTTTTCTAGGGAAATGACACAGCCAGGTCTGGTTTCACCAATAGTAATGTTTAAATCACCTGAATTTGAAAGGGACTAGAGCTATCAGAAGTATTACATTCCTGCATGTTTTGTGAGAACAGGTTGGCTGGTGAAGGAGGTGTAACCTGTTAGTGTTGGAATACCTTTGATTCAAATGTGTTCAGGCATCAGTGTCAATCCATCTTGAGTATTAGGTTTTCTTAATGCTAGCAATTGGAGAAGTACATATGGTAAAACAGGGGGACTCACTAAATGGTGGTTTATTTTGATTGTAATTCATCATTGGAAGGCTGTGTCTGGGAATATCTGGATTCTCTGTCACTTTTTCCTTAATTACTTCTTTCTAAACTGGATAGCCTTTTGAATACAGCTTCTAAATATGGCACAAGAAATAATTGGTGAAATTGTAAAGGATCTCAATGGCCTTAAAAACTATTGAAAATTGTAATTCTAATTTATTTATTTGTAAAGAAGAGCTTCTATTGCAGGAGCTCAAGGCAGATATCTCAGGCTCCCTAAAAATCCTGTCCTTATTACCTCTCACGTACTTTAAGAGCAGATAGAGCACTCGGATCCTTATGTTTGATCCATTTTTCAAACTCATAGAGATCAGGAACATCATGATGCTTTCAGAATGTAAATATTTAATACAAACTTCTTCTAGGAGATGGAACCATATCGATCCTGTGTTCTTAATCTTTACAACCTTATAATTTGTTGACTGAAATTTGAAAGCTATCCTTTGTGGTTTTTGGAGTTCTCTTTCCATTTATGCTGAACGACTTGACTGAAGTCCAGATCACTAGGACTGTAATTTATGTAACTCAGTTTCTCAGCCTCTTTCCATCTCCTCGTTGAAACACTGTGTGGTTTGTTTCATTATTGAAATAGACTGCACTCCATAACTTACTGTTCAGTCTTTCAACAGGTAAGCTAAGGGTCTAAGTGTGAATGAAGGGAAAAATTCTGAACGTCATACACAGAAGCTGTAATTCAAACAACAAAGCAGATATTTTGAAGAAGGAGTAATCATTAAATAGAGTAAAATCAAAACTTGCAACAGTTCTTCTATGTTGAGGTTGTAAGTTAGGATAATAAAAGCTTCAGGAATGAGGATCAATGAAATTAAGTCATATGTAGACCATAAGTAACAGAACATTTACTACCACTCTAATGAGAAGGCACTTGATTTTAGTAGAATGTGCTTTCTTTCTATGAAATTAATTATACATGTTTTTCATGTTTTAGATCTCAGATTTTTAACAAGTAGCAACTACACCTTACTTCTATTCAGGCAGGTATTAATTATATGGTAGAGACCATAATTTCTGATAGTGCCAGTTGGTGATAGGACTTTGCCCAAATCAGTCTGGAACAGACTTTGCACCTTATTAGAAAGCAAAGGAGCCGGTAGGGGCCATGTGATGTTTTAGAACAGCAGGCAATATAGAGAAGATTGGTGCGTAGCAAAAACTCTAGAACTGAAGTTCTCACCCTGCATGAACAATCTGAACTGATTGTTCAGAAAGCGAATAGTTTGCAGGTCCTTTTTCCTGGTGATCATTACTAGAAGTTTACCATCACTATGCACTAGGAAGACTTCCATACATTTAACTAAAATTGTTGCTAAAATTGTCCAGTAACTAATAGTAATCTATCCAACAGATACAGACTTCCTTTCTGCAGTTCTGTTTTTGCCATTATGTCTTTAATCCTATTTGTCCAGAACACATACTCCAGTCCACCCTCGCAATTTTGGGGACACTGAATCATTTCATTTCCCTAAATCGCTCTGTGACTAGATGATGAATTCTTGCAACTCAGTAATCTTGCACCATTTCCCTCACTGAAGTAACATATTCAATAAGAGGGAGACTTTAATTAAGCTTGGTGTTTTTGCGCCGAGTTTTTTGTGACCCAGGTGTTCACGTAGGTGACTTGCTTAATGTCTTGCAAAAGTGAATTCTGTTTCATGAAATTAATGGCAATAAGACATAATTCTGGTAGTTGTTTGGCTAGTTTGGTAATGCTGTCTGAAAGTAGTGTAAAATGACATGTAAATAATTGAATTTCACATGCCTGTGTTGTTACTGTGTTGTTGTTGCTCCATATCTGAGTGTAGCTGCATAGAGATAGAAAGGTGTTGCTGCTGCTCTCTCCTTTTATAGTTAAGCTACTTTGCATTTGAAAAGTTAAAATGGTGATACAAACAGAGCAAAGAGCTATAAATAGAGCACTGTCTCTCAATATCCAGTAACAGATGTTTGGGGAAAAATAAAAGAAACAGGCCAAATACTGAATAATCTTTTCCTCGTGCCATCCAACCTTTCTGTAAATGGCACTTAGGGACTTTCAGACCTGGATGTTTCATCTGTACCATGATGCTCAAAAGCCTGGATGCACCATTACCTCTCTCTAATGTCTCTTTACACTTCTGGCTTCCACAACATCTCATGTGGAATTTAATTATGTTAAGAAGTGTTTCATTTTGTATGTTTTAGATCTGCTGCATGCTGAATTCATGAGCTACTTTCTCACTACCAATTATTTCATAGAACTATACTGTACTCCTCTTCAGTCATCCTTCATCCAAGCTCAAGAGTCTGACTGGCCTCTTCTCATACAGATGTTGCTCATACTTCCAGTCATCATTGTTGCACGTTTCCTTCTTCTGGTTCTGTTACATCCTTTCTGAGATGGGAAGATCAGCACTCCACACAGTATTTAGGCACACCATATATACACGTACAATAGTGAAAACTGTCTTTGCATCTGTTCTCAATTTCTTTTCTAAGAATATGGCCATCCTAGGGGAAAAGAATGTTTGAATACCTTGTCATGCCATTTACAAGGTCTTCACAGGGCATTTACATTACAATCAGCTGTGCAGTTCATCCAGGAAGATGAGACCTTACCCTTTCGATCTCTTCTAATGCACCCTTTCCTGGTCTTAAAGAGTTTCAGAGCTCCCAAATGGCCAGATTCTCTTCACTGGATATGACTGGTTCTGGAGCAGATACTTCTTTGACTGGTACTTCCTTTAGCCCTTTCACTTCTGAGCCTCACAAACAGCTACTGCTGGCTGCTTGCTTGGTGTAACTGCTGTTGCCCATGTTAAGTATGCAAAGGTGCTTCCCAGCTTATATGTGCCAGTAGTCTCTCCTTCTCCATTGCTTTTTTTATCTGGCTTTCACGTGCATGGAGTGCCATGTTCTTCTTTCACTACCTGCTCCCCTTTCAGGGTCTTCCACTTCTACATTACTTTGCTTGTATTATTTTTCCCCATCTCATCTTTTTTAGAAATCAATGGTGAAGCACTTAATGTGATGGGAGATTGGAGGTCTGTGGCCCATTTTGTCAAGCAGCATACAAACTTGATAGAAAAGGTAATCTTAGTTCATAAGAGCTTACTATATAAGTTAAAGGTAATGGGGAGGCTATGACAAGGGAAATGGAGCGAGCAGTGAACTGTAAAAACTAGAGGTAGTCACAATGGCACTAAAAGTAGACATAGGTCCAAGTCTAACCTGGAGACCTATAGTACTGAAATGTGGTGTGGAAGGATAGTCCTTGCATTTATAATAGGCAGAATCAAACCTTTGATTCGGATACTAAGCACTAAGGTAAGAGTGTGTTAAAATTGAGACAATATTTTCTTGTGCCTGAGACCATGTTCGAGTGAAGACTTAAAAAAAAAAGTCTCTGCAGCTACAGCAATAAAAATACTAAACAGAAACACTAAATAAAAACAGTAAATACGCTGTAAGGTTAATAACAAGCACTCCCCATCATAGTGTTGTATTCATGGTTTTATGCACAGGAAGTCTTTTGTGCCCATGACATGATAAAAAGTTATTATTGATAGATGAATCATCTGCTTCAAAA
The DNA here is from genome assembly GCF_000690835.1 of Fulmarus glacialis. Classification (NCBI taxonomy): domain Eukaryota; kingdom Metazoa; phylum Chordata; class Aves; order Procellariiformes; family Procellariidae; genus Fulmarus; species Fulmarus glacialis. The sequence continues at coordinate 12,324 of NW_009191015.1, read as the reverse complement.
AAGCTACAAAATATTCCACTACTAACAAACTTCTGCCTGAGATATACTTTTCTCCTCATAATTTTTTATAGCGTTTTAACATAAGGTGCTATCTTAGACCTGTATGTACAACACATAAGGGTTTTTGAGAAGAATAAATGAAAGTTGCTATAAAAATAATACAAGAGTGCTTAAGAATGACTTTTAAATGGTTCAGTGAAGTAGATACTGGAACAGCAATCTAAATTCTATCAGACAAGGTAATGGAGGGTAAAGAAGCTGGCAAGCAGAGTGACTGGAAAACTAAATGATAATATAAGCCTAAAGTGTAGAACAGCTTTGAAAAACTATGCAAATGGGCCAGGAAACTAAGATATACATGAAGGACTGTAGCTTGAAAGGAGTAAAAGGAATATTTGGTTGAAAAGGGGTCAAGGAAGAGCTGAGCCAAAGGTGTTACTGAATGCTTTTGCTCTGGACGCATGGCATCCATGCAGCTGAGGGCTAAATTCCCATTTGTGGTGTTTTGATTTAAAATAAGGCCTATACACATTCAAAATATGGCTGGTAATGGTCATCTGGTGAACCTCTTGGCTCCAAACCAGGATCAGCTGTACCTCAGCCATTCTTACAAAGCCTTGTTCTACTGGTCCTTAAAAACCCGCATGGGGATCTGCAGTCACCAGAGGCATTCTCTTCCAAGTGTTGGCAATCCATCTTAGGGAACTTTTCCTGATATCTCACCTTAATATTTCTTTCTGCACTTTGGACCCTTTACTTCTAGCCACATCCTCAGCTGACAAGAATGAGATCTTGCTGCCATATTAGCTTAAATATCAGGCTTCACTGCTCTGCTCCCACAGTCATCCCTAATGTCTGTATGATACCCTTGGGCTCTAGTCTGGAGTGACCCGCTCACCTCTGTAGACAGGGAACTCAGGTCATTGACAAAACGGTACAGGTACCATATTTCTGTCTATGGTATTTTGCACAGAAATATTTGCACATTGGCCTGATAGCTACTAGTAGCTACTATTTTGGCTGATACCCTGGATATCTAGCAGCCAATCACAATGTATGAATCCTCCATATTAAGCCTGGAAGAAAATCCTGGCTTGAAAAGGGGAGTGCATCTTAGAGAAATCCATGGGAATACAGCCTGGGGGGGAAACATTCATAGCTGGTGAATTCCAGATTCAATATGTTTAGTCTAAAGTGTTCTGACAATGGAGTGCTTCCTGATAGTTATTTGAGAAATACGTAATAAAAATAGCAGAGAGGCAATTTCAGTTCTCATATGGAACAATCACTGAGAAAGTTGTTCCCAGCGCTTTTCTAAAACTAGACAAGTGCTCACAGGTTTATTTAGCAATAAAAAGTGCTCTAACAAGAAAGCTTAGCACCACAGTCCAGCCACGTAAGGAAGTACCCTGAGTGAGTGAATCAGTGTATCACATGCGTATCACAGGGGAATCCTGTGGGGGTTTTATAGATTTGGTGTGTATTGATGATCTGGCTGCTGTTGAATACAGTAAAACAGCAGATGCTACGTTGAAATTTCGATTGAGGAGAAGACTGTTTTTAAGTATCTCATCCAACGTGGTTCCTTGAGGATTTGGAAGGAAGGATGTTCAAACAATATGGCAGATGAATGCCTTTTCTGTACTGGTCAGTGCTACAGCTGTACTTGGTCTATAACCAAGCCTAAGCTTCTCAACACGTGGTGTTTGGAACGATTAACTCTGTTGACTTCAAAAGGGATAAGAATTTGATGTAATTTGCTTTATTTTTAGCCACTATTGGCTATAACCACTATTTGGATAGTGCCACACATTATTTAGTTTTGATTAGCTTAGTCGATTCACAGGGCTAGTAAATGTTAAACATTAATATTAACCATACAGCAGTGCCACTTACAGGCTCTCAGCATTCTGATCTTTAGCCAGAAGTGCAGGTGTGCAAATGAGGAATGTTTTGGCTTTAAGAGCCAAACCTTTTCTGCCTCTCCCACCTGCAGATGTTTGGAAAATAAATATAGCCAACAAAAGCTCTTCTAAAATATTATTGTCCAAGGATTCTCTACCCAAACACTTGTGAGACATACACACATATATAAAAGAAGCAGATGCTATTCTGAGAAGTGTAATGCATATGTATTGCACAGAAGTTGATGTTACCTACTCATGCTCATCAGAACAGCAGCTTGTAGGAGGTATTTCATTACCTGTAGAGTCTGGCCCTGGCTCAGTAGACTGGTACATGATTATCTACAAAGCCTCATCTTGCTCCCACTGAAGTCAATGACAATGTTCTCATCTTGTTGTCTTTAATGGGTCATCTCTTGGCAATATTTTGTTAGATTATAGTTCACATAAATGAACTTCCAATTAAAATATTTGCAAATATCTCCTTCCTTGTTTGTATGAAAGGAGACATTTAAACATTTCTACCTGCCTTTCTTCTGCATTTTTTTATTATCTTATTGTAGGTTCATATTTTTTTAACATTCAAAATTACAGGGTCAAAATAACTACAGGAGTAAGTGGTATGTTACTCTGCTGATTTCAGTGAAGTTATAAATGCATAGTTTACAATCTGCATGGCTTTTTGTCTTCAAATGCAAAATCTTCAAAATGCATTAATAATCTCAGGTTTTGTAGGAAAACCTACTTTGAACACTGCTTGTTGCGCTATATTTTTGAGATGTTAGTTCAGAATGAAATAGGAACTTGGTAAAGTGTATTTTTTAAAAGAATCAATCACACAGGGGATAATATTCCCTGAAAGTTGCACAGACCCTCATGAAAGCTCTGCTGCTGAAAAGCAAGGTCCTCTTGTAGTACAGGAAACACAGATGCCTAGTATGTATCTTCAAGGAGGTCAAGGAGAAGATAAGAAGATCAAAAGTGGTACAGAACTTTCCTAATCAATAAATCTTTAATGAAGAGAAGTGGGATGCTGACTTGCCCCTCCAGGGAGCTCCCAAAGCAAAAAGGAAGTGTGGGTGTGAATCTTTTCCTGGTGTCCAGTGAGACAAGTGATTCAGGAAGGAGATAGTGCAGTTACTGTTAGAGTTTCGGCTGTGTAAGTTAGCATAAGCACAGCAACCTTGGTAACATAGCTGGGGAAGGCACAACTGAACTTGTTTAGAGCTAGTTTGGTTATCTCTTTTAACGGTAGATGTGAATCTGGCTTAATGTGTAAAACTTGGGGAAACCACAATGACAAGATGATGATGGGGAATATTGGCAGAACTCTTTAAAGTGAATATACATCATGAAGAGAAAGAATTAAACTTTTCAGAGAGATTGAAAGGATATCTAACTAACTGGAAATAATGGAGCCGAGTCAAAGCAAAACTGTTAGGAAATGTATCTCATTTGCTCTAATGGAGTCACATTTTCTTACACTTCAGCTCATATAAGGCATACATCCACCTAAAAAGATCACTGTAGGCTTGGTTTGCATGGTAGTAAGTCTCATCTAAGGTTCAGAAACAACATTTGTAGTAGGAGAAGAAATAAGTGAATGGCAGTAGCTGTTAAGACATGATTAAATTTGATGTGTATGTCAGAGGTGTGGCTGACAAAGAATGAATGTCTAGAGGCTACTTTTATTCTCTAGTAGGTGTTTGGTGACCAGAACTAGCAGCCGCATTTCTGTGGCGTTGCATGACCTGTCCTAGATTAGCATCCTCTGTATAACCCACACAGAAAAATGCCCTTTAATTTGGCTGGGCTGTTTACATTCCTGGAATCCAGGTATCTCTAAGGTTTCGGCCCTGCAAGACCTACAAACCTCAGATTACTAAGTGGCCACCCCTTTCAACTGGGCTGTAAGTGGGTTTCCAGCCTAGGTTAGCATGAATAAGACTTTAAGGTAAGCTGGAAATAAAAAGTCCAGATGACAAATACGACAGCTTACAGTGGGGCATCATTAGTATGGGAAATGCTACTATGAAGTCAATCCTTCTCCTTTGAAATGCTAATACTTAGTGAATGCAATGGACATGAAGTCGGGATTTTCTCCATATTTAACCCTTTTTAAAAATGCACAAAAATGTTTTGTTTCGAGGAATGCAAAGGAAGATTCTTAGTGAATCAGTGGATCCACCTGCATGACTTAAGTTAAACGTGTGCTCAAGGTCTCTGCTGATTTGTAAGCTTTGGCATAGGACCTTCCTTTATTGCTCTTTCTTGTCATTGCAAATTCAGTAATGTATTCAACATATTTTCCATAATGTATAACCCAATAGTGACAAGCACTGTGTCAAATGCTGCTGTAGTGACTGATTGAACTAATGATGTCCAGGGGCCATGTGCAATATTCCACAGCTTGACAAAGAATTAGACTGTTTTTGTAGATGGGGGGAGACCCAGCCAATATAAAAAAAGATCCAAGTATGCACCCTATTCACAGTAATACTCATATACCTAGGAATAACTACTAATACAGCTAAGGAAAACCTTAGAAAATGAAAACCTAAAAAATGAAGGTGCTTTGAAAATAAAGTGATAGAAGTAAATTGGGGATGAGAAAAATTCTGCAACAAGCCAGCTACAGCTGAATATCTTAACTAATATTTTTTTCTGCTGACAACAGAGACCCCATGAGAAGTCTTTTTTTTTTTTTTTTTTTCTTCCCAAACCAGAAGATTTGTGTCCTCTGATGCAGTTCTATGCAGGCTAAAACTACCAGAGCACTGCTGGAAAATTGCAGGAACAATGATTTATTCCTGGGTTGAAAGCTGAACAAGGGAAAACACATAAACACTGCACTATAGGCACAAAGGGTGATTATTTTTGCCACATGAAATAGTTTTAAAATTCATGGGAAAAAGTAATTTTTGACAGTTGGTGTAGGTGGTTTAGGTCTTATAAAAATAGCTATGGACAGTATGTTTGCTATTCAGACTGCTATCTTTGCTCTACCATGCAGGTATTTTAATGGCTTTTCAGAGTAGTTATGTTTATTGATGGATGAATTTATATGATTACAGCAGACTAAAATTGCAGAATCTTTACAATAGCAGAAACAAATCTGCGGCCTTACTGTACTTTTCTTGAGCAAGTTCTCTTGGGAGAAAAGATCTGATCATTCTATTTGATTGATTTTTTTTTTCCCAGTTGTATTTATTTTAAGTGTTTTGGTGGATAAATGTACTGCTTTTCTGGGTGCTACACTCTGAATCATATTATGAAATTAGGGTGAAGTATGGGAATTTAGCTGTAGGTTTGTCACTAAAATATATATAAAAGTCATTCTCTGTTTCTTTGTCAATTTTTACAGTTTAGGTGATGCAATTTCACATTTCATATGCTCTTTCATAAGCCCTAAGCAGATTTGTTGTTAGGTATTTCTAATGTCCATCTTTCCCAGATTTCTGGTTCCATCTTCTGTAGATCAGGGATGCAGAATTACCAACTAAAGATGGGGAAAAAAAATCCTAGTTAAGGTCCTTTTTTCTTAAAAATTATTTCCCAAGTATAATTTCAAAACCAGAAGAAATCAGCTCAGGTCCTGTAATGTAATAACCACTAAAAGCTTTTGCAACTTTAGTCAGGCAGAAGATGATGGTGAGAAAATCATGCTAGACCTTTCTGCCACAGCACTGCAAAAGAAAAACTAAAATGTTGAAAAATCCTGGGAATGTCTTACAGTATGTGACATTAAAATGAAATTCTTGACTCCACTTTATTTGTCTTCCAGTATCCTGAGTCTAGAGGATTAATTTATTCTGTGTTTTTGGTCTTTCTTTGAAAACATGAGGACTATCACACTTCCTAAATGCCAACACTGAGATTTTTATGCAGTCTTCTGATTCGAACAGCTGAAGCTCTAAGAAAAATACTGTGAATCTATAAGCTGCTGTATAAGCTTTATATATTGTTTCCTACAGATACGCATTTGCTCTTATTTACCTCTCACACAGTACTTATTCCCAGTTTCCAAGTGAATGATATAGCAGGCATATGGAAAAACATACAAGTTTCCCAGACTTCCCTGCTTTTTGATAATCCCAAAGAAAATTGAAACAGCCACTCATGCCAGATTTCTACAGGCAAATTAATTTTCTAAAGCATTTGGGCTATTAGCTCCCATTGATCTAGGAGCCAAAAACATTGAAAATGCCTACCTGCGTCTTTACAGATTTAGGCTTTTTCAAGATTCTGGATCAACGGGAACTTCAGGGTAGGTTGCAGTTGTTTGGAATTGGAGAGAAAATATTGCATAAGAAAGAAGATTGAGAAATGCTTTTCTTTTAGATATTTTTTCATTCTGTGTGTTTATAAGAGGTATTGATAACGGAATTTATAGAGGGCTGTTCAAAACAGTTCGATATTTATGCACCAGTTCGTTTTTTTCAAGTTGGTTAAGTCATCCTATATTCATAGGACAATACTAAAAGGTACCGTTTCTTCGGGAAAAGTTGTATATTGTCTTGATATAAGTAACCTAGCTTGGGGCATAAAACAAGACTTTAAGATGTTACAAAATATGGGGTTTTTTTTTGTTGTTGTTTTACTAGCTCAAATGCAGAGCAAGAATGATTTAAAAGAAATTAATGTTTAAATGTAGAAATAGAATTGATAAGGGGAGCCTTGGAAAGTGTGAAGTCCTTCGTATTTCTCCAGCTTGTGATTCCAATGCCCTCCAGCCTTTTACTTACAAAAAACATCTGCCTTCAGCTGTTCCAGTTTTCAGGAACAGTAACTTGTAGGAGAGGAACTGGTGCCAGTTGTGTTTTATGTTTCTATTACTTTAATTTTCAGTATTATCCATATGGCTTTTTTTGAAAATGGTCTTCTCCAACATGTGTGATAGTCAGGTTCCCTGGCATCTGATAGTACACATTTTTCACAGTGCTACATTACTTTCAGCAACTTGCTTTTTTGGGGAAAGGGGAGGAAGACTTACCTTTATCCCTTCATCTAGACCATGCAAATCTATATTGCAAATAAACCATGAAAAAAAAAGACACGAAAAAGAATAAGCCAGCTCAGAAAAAAGTACTACCTAAACAGAATTCATGTACTATTCTGTTAATTATTTAAAGCATCTGTTCCTGAAGGTTGTTATTTTAAGTAAATCTATTTCACAGCTTGAAAATAGTGTGGTCTTCTATGATGTTTTAGTTGAATATGTCTTCTACACAAAACTCTCTCATTTTTGTTGGTTTGGCTTTGAACCAGCCACTGCTATATCTGCAGACCTCAGCCATGAGACAAACTCCCTGGAAAAGTTACAGCAAAATCCTTCCCCACCCCTTCAAATAGGCATGCAAGACCACACAGTTAGTACCCAGTCCCACACCAACTTAAGCTTGTATATGTGCAATAGAACGGATTTGCTGTGTTGGTCAAAACCTATTAACCATAAATTGGAGCCTACTCACATCTGCATTCCTCGCTAAGTTCTTTCCATGAAGAGTTCGAGAGGATCGAGGTAGCTGTAAACACGTCAAACTGGCTTCCCACTAAACGTTTACCAGATGGGAAGATCTCCTATCAGAAAAATGGTGCCTTCAGGGATCCTTTGCAAAAGGCCAAAAGACTGATTTAGAATGGATTGGTTTTAGTTGAGCTTAATATTTATTTATTTTTCTGATACCATTTTGTCAGAAATGCAACTATATTAGCAAACGGATTAATAAAATGACACTGGTAAAAATACTGGTAAGATTAGATCAGAATGTAAGTGGTTGGTACTACATTAATAGTATTTTTAAAATAAAAGGAGCTGCGTATCTGTACCTATATGAAGCTGAATATAAACCTGAGAATTACATTCTTCACACCACATTTTACTTACCTAAATACCCAAATCTTTCCCAGCTTTCCATATTTTCTCAAATAAGCTTCATGAAATTTTAGGACAGAAAAAGCACGAGTGCAAAGCTATTCTGTGAAAAAAACCTCTCACAGTCTAGCTAGCCACATAAAAGAAAAAGCTCTTCTTGTTCTGCTGTGAGCTGTTAAGGTGTAGACAATTAATCCAACTCTCTTATGTTTTCAACTCTCCCCATTAACTGTTGGTGAGAAATTATGAAGGCTGAAGAGAGATAATCTTACAATACCCACCACAACATTATGCTTCACCATACGTTTTCTATTTCAGACTAAGCCACTGTTTCAGGCTCTGTGGCATAACAAATTTATACAAGTTAGTTGTATTTTTGTTTTTTCTGATTGATGGAAGATAAAACTTCAGGGGCTCAAGGCAGCTTGTATTCATTGTCAGCCTGTTCTGTAAGTGGCAGTAATTTTACACCTTGTTTCTCTTTCATTTTATGAGCTAGGACTAGAGAAAATTGTAGTGTGTATTACCTACTTACTAGTGAAAATCCTGCAAGTTGCTGAGCTGTTCAGTTACTTTCATTGAATTAGATGAGAGCTGAAGATGCTCAAAGGATGAGGTTTCTAGACAACCTCAGTGACTTCTTGCTTATCGGCTACTGGCCTATATAAAGGTGTGTGGTTGTGTCAGTTTTCTCTGCATACATGCTCTTTGCTAACTTGATACTGATAACATTAGAAGCTATTTAGCTTTCCCTCAAATCATTTACAGCTCCTCCCAATTTTTTTCTCATAGGTGTGTGTCAGTTTGTATACTCATACCTGAACACAGCTCTCCATAATAATCTGAGATAATACACGATACTGAAATTCACTCTCTTTTATATTGTTCAAATTCGAATAGGATAATTGAATGTGCACCTTTGTAGCTTAGACAGTCCTTCATAGAACAAAGGCAGCTACTCACTTGTTTTACTTCAGAACTGCCCACAGAAGTAGAGCTTTATTTTTCTAGTGACAAGTATTGCTTCCTATTAAATAGGCTTTCTTCTGTGGGCATCTGGGCTAGCTGCTGACAGCAATGTATCAATGAATTAATGTGAACCAAACAATCTGACATCTGCTTGATTTTTTTATTCTCTCAAATGGAATAACTATTGAGAAAAGTGTTACGACACCTAGATTTGTTGACTATAGAAAGATATTTTGTTTTTTTTTTGTAATTGTAGTAATACAAATAGAAATTATTTTGGATCCCGAGGGGCCTAGCAAAAGAAAAACTCTGCTGTTTGGCATAAGGGAAATCAGGGCATGGCATTTACATTTAACACAGAAAAAAGCATTTGTTTTTTGTTAATTGGGTAACAAGGCAATAAAGCTTTGCCATTTATTAATTGTTAGCTTAGAATGTGGTCAGAGTGAGTAATAAGGCTATTTTGGAGTCAGGCATTTTGATAAGACATGTATGAGATTAAGTTGTTTTCATGCATGAGCATTTTGTCTAAAACCCTGCAGGTCACTGTGCTCTTAATGATGTTGTTAACATAAACACAATGTAAATGGAAATTGGTTTTTATCTAGTGAATAGAATAAGGTATCCTAAATGCATCTTGATACATTAATTTAAATCACCCTTTAAAAGAGGTAAACAATCTATAAGGAGCATGCTTAAATGGGTAATTCTTTTGTGATTTTCTACCATGTTGTGCATCTGCGGTCATCTTGCATTATCAACCTAAGAAGTGAGTATGAAACATAAAATAAACTGTTATCAATATTTTTATTTGCAAAAGTACTTCTTATATCCAGTGGCAAAAGGAATATTAGCATTGCATCTTGGTTTCTGCTCAAGCAGAACTTGCAGCTTTCTGTGAAGCCTTTCAGTGTTTGAAAACTTTCAGTGTTTGATCAGAAATGAACCTGGTAAAAATAAAGTGGGTTAATTGAAGTATTTTTAATCTTAATCTAATCTGACAGTCAATAAAAATGTGAGTAGACTTTATTAGTATAGCACTAATAATTCTGCCATTAACAGGAAGAAACTTGCCTTGGATTTGCAATTCTTTTTCAAGCTTTTTCTATTTCTATTCTGGGACTAGAGGAGCTCAGAGGTGTCTGATACTAGGTTCTTTGTCTGCCTGTGTGTATTTGCTGAGCCAGAGTTTATAGGAGACATAAAAGGTGACAGAAATTTAGGGAAGCCTCTTTGTTTTAGGAATCCTTAAACTCACTCTAAACTAGCTTTTTGGCAACCCTTAAGAAGGTCCAGTTAAAAAGGCTTTGAAACTGGGAAAGCCCTTCGCCTCTCAGAGTTGGTCTCTTACATTGCTTAGCTTGCTTGGGCTTTCTAGACAAAATTATACTCACTGGTCTGTAAATTAGCTTCCTTCCTTTATTAACATACTTGATGTTAACAAACCTAGAAAAATCAGTAGCAATTCTGTTCTCTTCTGTTTGCATTTCAGCTGGAATAGTTACAACAGAGTAAGAAGTAATAAAATTCTGGTCATGCTTTGGACTAGAAGTATGTTATTTTCATTGTCCTTTAACCAAACATTTCTATGAAGCTGGATCAACCTTTGTTTTCTCTTTTTGTACAGTACCTACGTAATGCAGTTGGACCCTGATCTGTGATGTGGTCCCCTGACTTTGGACAAAACAAATATATGGTTTACAAGAGTCAAGAGGCTTTTGTCTGGAAAACTAACTTTGTGCCCGCTGAAAACCAGGTGTTTTTCCCCTTACAAGGCTTGTGTTTCAGAGGGCTAAGACACTAGCTTACTGAGGAAACTAACTGCATGCAAAGATCATTCTCATCTCACACTCGTGTTTCACTTCCTTGAGACAGCTCCCTATAGCTTCTCCTAGGCCTTCTGAGCTTTCACGATTGTCTCCAGAAATGAAGATTTGGGGAGGGGGGGGGAAATCGACTTGCTTTTTACACAAGCTGTAAAGTGCTTCAGGAATGAATTTAATATACAGCCCCTTCAAGAGTCCCAGGGGCAGCTTCTGGTGACCTGGGCTAGGTGGTGCTGCCTGCCTGGGCTCCTGCTGCCTGCCTGGGCTCCTGCTGCCTGCCTGGGCTCCTGCTGGCAGGGTGTTTGGGGCAGAATCTCCAAAACTGGCAACTGGAGATTCCCAGAGGAGGGGCAATTTCTTCTGTTAATTCAGACACTGCGCTGGAGGAACGAGGGGGAAGGCTGCGCAGAGGCCGTTTTGAGGCTGTGGGACTGCGCCTGGAACTCTGAAAGAGGACTTTATTGGGAGCTGCGCAAAAAGCACATGGAATTATTTTTTAACATTATTTTTATTTTTAATCTTTATTCCTTTCAAAATGTGAGAGTCATCCTGAATTTGAAGCTGCCTTATAGTTGAGCCACTACAGTAATAACAGGGCAGGTTACCATAGGACTCCTAGCACTGAAGGTGTACAGCTAGTATGTGATCATATAGCTTGCTGAAAGTCATTTTTACATGAATTTGGGATGACCAGGTTACTTTAGGTCATTATGGTAGTCATCCCAGGCCTGTAAACAGTATAGTTAAACCAGTGGATACTATTTTTTCTATTAATCTTCCTAGAAAAGCCTTTGTAATCCTAATTTTCTAGGCCATTAGGGTAAAGGCAGATTACAACTAAAGCTGGTTTACTAACTTTATTCACCTTGGTTTTGCCAGCCCAGATCTCTTCTATTAGGTGTCATCTAACCTGTCTGCCTGTAGCTGGAATCATTACTTCCCTCAGTGGTCTTTCAAGTGTGTTTTCTGACATTTAAGCCTGAGCAACCTTATCTTACTGTGAAGTTAGATTCAGCTTCAGTGTTGGCCCTGGACCACGCAGCAGGTTGGACCAGGAATCCTCCGAGGTCCCTGCCAAACTCAATTACCCTGTGATTCTAACCTGCTCCCTCTCATGGCATCAAACTGCTTCACAAGCACTAATTTATTCACAGTTACGCTGCACGCTGCAGTGGAGCAGGAAGAGCATTCAATCTGTGATGCCTAAATCTTCTTCCACCGCTTCACCTGTCTGTTTTGCGTTATGCCACACTGCACGGACCCAGCCATTGCCCCTCCTGGCCATGACCACACTGCCCTGAGCATTTCCTGGTGCTTCCACGGATCAGTCACAAGTTACAAGTCACATGTCCCCACAGTGGGAAATACTGGATTAGCGACTGGCTGTGGACAATGCAGGTGATGAGCCTGGTGCCTCCTTGGAGCTGAGGGGCTGAAGAAAGGATGGGCTGCCATTCTGCAGGGAAGCACTTCTCGTCTTAATTGCAAGAATCCTATTTTTGCACCTGCTTCATTTGTTCCTCGGCTTCCAGCTGCTGACCAACAGACCCCTTCTGACTTTTCCACTGCAGCCTTCTGGGACGCGCGGCCAAACCAGGGCCATCCCCTGTGCCGGCAGAGGCAGGGGTTGCGTGCTCGTCCCCAGCGACCCTCGGCCTGCAGCGCACCCGCCCCGAGGGGCTGCGTGGATTTTGCTCGGAGCGCTCTCGAAACGCCTTTCCCCGGCGCTCAGCGTGAAACTTCACAAGCA
>NW_009191014.1:0-11645 GCF_000690835.1 Fulmarus glacialis | reverse complement strand
ACTTGCTGAGTGTGCACTCGATCCCACTGAATGAAGATAGTAAACAGTCATTGATGAAGATATTGTACAGTACTGGTCCCAATACAGACCCCTTGGGGACACCACTTCTTACCGATCTCCATATGGACATTGAGCCATTGACCACTACCCTCTGGATGCGACCATCCAACCAATTCTTCACCCACTGGACAGTCCACCCATCAAATCCATACTTCTCCAGTTTAGAAAGAAGGCTGTTGGGGGGGACCATGTCAAAGGCCTTACAGATCCCTCTCCAGTGAGACAGTACAATGATAAACAGTAAAACCAAACTTGCTTAGTAAAATAAGAAGAAAGCTATCAGTAAAAAAAAAAAAAAAAGAAAGAAAAAAAAAAATCCAAATTTGATAGAAGTCTTCAAGAAAACTTTCAAATTAGCTTGAAATAGCATGGGTGGAATTCTACATTAATTTGAAGTCAACAACAAAATACTCATGAACAACTGTGGGAGCAGACAATGTTTCATGCTATTTGATTCAACATACGTTTTTATACTGTTTATTGCTGTGGTCTCTGAGTATCTTGCAGGGGATTAGGAAGATGACTACCGTCTGTCACATGTGGTCGCTCAGCTGTTCCCCTGGGGCAGAAGTGAGTGTGTGCTGGGTGGTACGCTTTGCTCTGGAGCTGAAATGGAAATATCCTGCCAGTTAACTCCAGTGCTTCTTTACCAAAAAATTGCAATGCGTGTGGATGCAGGAGGTAAAGTATATCTGGAATCAGGCACATATGCCATGTGGCTAGCACCCGGATTTGGCCACTGTAAGGAGCTCTACAATGATGCCAACATGCAGAGGCTGCCAAACCCATATCCATACCTCTCCTCACCAGCTTGACTGTACACACGCTTATACTACGGTCTGGACAGTGCTAGTAACGAGCAGCTGCAAGGAGAAGGGAATTCACAATCACATTTCCCTTTCATAGCATTACATTGCCAGTCTTTCATCTGCCGGGTTATCTGACCTATATTTCATCCTCTCCAAAGTAGCTTAACTTGTAAGGATCTTCCTCTTTGTACATTTTTAATTCAGAAGAGTAGCTTGTAGTGATTATACTACAGGACCTCTGAGTTTTACCACAGGTGGAATGACTACCTGCATTTATTTAGCTTGCTCAGCAAACAGTCCTTTAAGAGTAATTACTGACAAATTTAAAAAGTTGAGTTAACCGCTACAGAAGTACAAAGGGATCACACAATGACTTAATCAGAAAAATACTGTTCGAAACAAGACATCATCAAAGACTGGTAAATTGAAAAATGTAAAACATCTGTTAGATAACCATTTTACTATTTGATCTACTGTCATTATTCTTAAAAATAAAACAAACCCAAAATGCTGCTGTAGCTGCTCACTGGTGGAATGCAGAAGATAGATAGAATTTCAGCAATCAGGTCATACAAAATGCCCATGTCTTAATTTCAGTAGACTCTAAAGGTATCCAAATGAAATACTGTGAAACTATGTCTTTCCAGTAAATATTCAGTTTAAATGGTGTACTTAGAGATTACATTGCTAGCTCTGCAAAGCACCAAAATAACATATCAGTCATCTTATATTTTATAAATTTGAAGAGTACTGATAATAGATCTGATGTAGCATTTCCTCAAATGCTGTTCTTCATTGATCTGAATACAAAGAAAGCAGGCGTGATTTTTTCCAGTGTAGCAGGCAACATTTTGTAAAAGCATTCAAGACTAAACAGTCAACAAACTCTCATTACAAATGCAAGAAAATTAAACACCATCATATTTAGTTGTTACAATTATTAAAACATTCAGCTTGTTTGTCATGCACTCCCTGCAGGAAAAAACAATTTCAGCATTACGTAAACAACAATAATGTCCTTAGCAATGAGAAATCTAGGGAAAGTCACACCATGAAAATTTTCAGTGTAAATGAACTAGTGAGGTAGTCTCCTCCACTCCATTCATACCTTGTATTTTAAAAGTCAGTATTTTTCATACTGCAGCTACATTGAAATCTTAGTTATTAAATTAAAATAATAAATAACTACAGTATCACAGATATAACTCAGTCTGTTGACTACTACTAAATATTGATATTTCAGTTGTGAAATAAAAAGTCTGGTTTTCTTTGGATAGCTCTTCCAATTACAAAAATTTCTATTCATTGTAAATATACATGATGGCAACAGTCTTGGAAGTAAAATATTACCAAGATGACACCACAGCTAGGATTTTAACTTAAATTCTTTAACTTCCTTCTATAAACAGTAATAGGTTAAATGCTACCAGCTTAAAAATAATAAAAACAAATGTTTGTTAGTATAGGTCATTGATGTTTTTACCAAGTAAGACATTTACTGCATTTCTCCTGTTGAAGTTTTCCCATACTCTGATCAGCAGAAGTCTCTTTCCTTCCCTAAGGAACCTTCACATTCACACTTGCTTTAAACTTTGCAGTATTTTCTCTTAAGTGATCCAATTGTGCTTTTTAAAAATCTGGATCTATAAGTCCTTTGCATAAAATTAAATAGCCCCCACTCCTATTTTTTGTATCTTGGGGAATTCTGAGCTGTTAGCAGTGATGGTCCACACCAAAACTGTGGCTCTGACTTTGGGACACACACATTTCTTCCCAAACTCGGTGTTCATATTCCTTTCTTAATCCACATGGTCTCCCTTTTCATTTTGAGGGCATACATTGTGTAATGTGAACATAAGTATATATTAAGAAATTCAACAAACACATCAAGTGGAACAGGCAGCATCATACTTTTCTTATGCTCTCTGCAGGTGCTAGCCATAAGATAACATAGACAAAAAGAAACAAATATTCCCAATATTGGAGTTACAGAATTTTAGGAGGAAGCGTTTGTGCTGGTGTGCTGGGAGAAGCCGGTGTTTGCCATCAGCAGAACACCTGGCCAGAGCCCATGGGCAGGCAGGGCGGCCTCTGTTCCTGCTAAATGAAGGAGCAATTGAACCTGACGCTAAAGGCCAGAAGGTAGGACGGCAGGGCCAGAGCATGGCTAAACCGCCCAGACCGGCAGACGGAGTGACAGCAGATACGTGCATCTGTTGATCCAAGGCAAAAGGGAAGAAGGAAGGGCGGGCAGAGTCCTCGCCCTGAGGACCCACGTCTGCAGCTGTGTGGGGAAGGAGCAGGCTGAGCTCCCGAGGTGAAACTCGCTGGAAAGGACAGCTTGGAAAATGTGAGGAAGTGAACTGCCTGCTGCTATTTGGTCTTAGTGTGTCCACACAAGCAGGACGCTGTGTAGATTTCTTTGTAAATAAACTGAATTTCGCTAAAGAAAGACCTTATTGTAAAAATCAATTTCCCCTACCAGCAGAGTAATTGGGCGCAGCTCTGAATACTGGCTAAGCACTTGAGTCAAAAAGCAACAAGATAAAGCTTTGAGCTTGGTAGAAAGGTTACTAAAAGAATCTTTTCAAGCCTATTCTGGAACATTACAAAACTTATTTCTTCTCCAGCCTTATCCCCAACGCTCACTGCCACCGTTCTCAGAGGTTCCTTTCTTACTGCCAGTATGTGAAAAGCATAAACACTAGAGATAGTCTGCCTTCCTACAGCAGATTTCTTTCATGCCTTTCAGGTTTCAAAGCGAAGTCCAAATACAGATGATGGGGGAAAATCACCCATAACAAACAGAAAATTGATGGCAAATAGATGGGTGGAGGCATAAGAGGAATGCTTATCTCTTACCAAGGTTTATTTATCTTTGCATCAGTGTGGAAGGCATATACTGGTCCTGACTGTTTTTAAAGGGGAGGCATTCAAAGGCCTGTGTTGGCACAGAAGGGTGAAGATTCCAGAATCTAAGAAACAGCTGGAATCATTATTAGCTTGCTTCCTCCAGCTCACAAACCACCCAAATTGTCCCTCCATACCTACTGTCATAATGCAAAAGCATAACACTTGTCTTCTGTAACACCCCAGTAAACAATTAGCCTAGGGAACTTAGAAGATGCTATGTATGTATATGTATATATGCCTTTTTGATAAAGCCCTATACTCAGAATACATAACAAAAGAAATATTCAATAAGCCCGTGTTTCCTTGTGCTTTATTCCGAGATTAAGCAGACTATCATGCAACAGTCAAAAGAATACAGTATCACTTGAATGCATGAGGGTTTAATAGGAACAAAAGATCTCCTTCACACAGGTGTGAACACTAAGCAGCTTCACCAACCGTAGTGAAATCACTCCCTGTAACTTAAGGCAGTTTATAGTCTTAAGTGTTTAAATCTATGGATGTGTCTTCAGTCTTGAGACAATTGGACAGTAATATAAAACTTTATTTGTATTGTCTGTTGTTCGCTTGTTTACATGAAAGTACATTTCTTTAATGAAAGGGTTCCTTTTCTTTAGAAGCACTTATATTTTGAGTTTGGGGCACTAAGTAAATAATAGATATTATATGCAAACTAAATAAAAGTAACATTTGCACTGTGAATTATTTTCTTTTCCCTCTTGTTGGAAACATTCTTTCCCTCCCTGCTGGTAACCATGAATCTTTTTCTGTAATGCTCTGTTAGCTTTAATAAGTATAGCACAGTAGCCAGTGCTGGCTTTCACTTACTGTAACTGAATGTTAAGCAGCATTGCAAAATGTTAAGTTGCAAGATAACTGACTAGTTTTCTTAAGACTTTTTAGGGAGATTGAGAATTAACAATGCTTCTCACCTCCCTCTTCACACTCCAATTGGAAAATGCTAATTTCCTATTAACCTCGTCACAGCTGTCTCACATTCCATTTTCTCCATTTCACAATTCAGACAGGAACATATGCGCTGGCACCGTGCGTCGTTGATGGAAAAGCAGTTGGAATTCCCCTCAGCAAAGATTCTGCTCACAAAACTTCATCCAAGAGAAGGAGAAAACTTGCAATATTTAGGGCATAAAACCCATCTATCGGAACTGCAGTGCTTTCTCATATGATCTTGTTGATAACGTCCTGATGCTTGGTGGCTAACTTCCTAACTACAGATATCTATCACCTGACTCCTGAAAAACAAAATATGACTTTAGTTCTCTTAACACTGGCAGTGGCAATATGTACTGAGAGGGTGTATTTATGCTGTTGGACTGAATTTCTCGCAGGAGTCCTAGTCCACAGTCACCCGTACTGCCTATATCTTGGTATGTCTGCGAGGAAAAGTTTGGAGGCAGGCAGATAGTTTCACAGCATCCGCAGGCGGTCAGAGCACATCACTGGATTCCAGTTTGCCCGCCCGCTGCCCCCCGAGGTATCCTGCCCCCTCCTCGCTCTGTGCCACCAGGCACTGGCACCTTGACTGTGCCCGATGCTGTGGCATGGACATGCACTGCTGGACGGAGCAGCTCTCACCTTCTCACGTCTGCTGTAACAGCAGCAGAGGTGGTGAGGATGAGCGCTAGTTTCCCACACGCGATGGTTTGGTTGCAGTGAATCTGTCCCAGGCCTGGTACACAAGATCAGGACACCATTTCACTTCAAAATAAAACTCCAGTGTGGAACATGCTTGTTCCCCTGAAAAAAATCTTCAGTCTGGAGCAGCTCAGCAAATCTACCCCTGCTACCACAAGCTGGACAAGATTCTTTACGAAGTGGCTATGACCAAGCCAGATCACCCATCCTGTCTATACTAGTTTCCAAGACAGAGGAGACGGACTATTTCTGCCCGAGCCCAGTCTGCGGCCATGGCAGCCACACTTTCCCTCCCCTCCAGGGCGAGTCAGAGCTAAGCTGCCCAACCCAGCCAGCTCTGCGGCATTGCTCTGCGGGTGTGCTGGTGCAGGTACGCATGCTGCCGGGGAGGGGAGCAAGGCTGAAGGGAAGACGTCATCTTTAGAGAGGGGACATGCTCTGCACACCCCTGTTTATGGAGGGCATACTGGCAGCTAATGGGCAGACCTGAGTGCCTGGGGCTGGGAAGGCTCTCCAAAAGACTCCCCCCCTCTCCCAGTCTCCTCCACTTACGTGTGTTTGCTGTTCTCCCTTCATCCATCCAGCAATAAAGAAGTCACAGTAAAGGGGTTATATGCTCCACTAGTCACACTCGCAGCTCCTCAGACCTGTACTGCTGTGGTCAACAGCCTGCAGGAGTTATAACACTCCAGGCTAGAGCACTTTTTGGTCCAGTGTAGGTCTATGTGGCATTAAGCAGATGTACTGTAACCATAGCACACCATCACTCCACTAATCTCAAATGCCCATTTTACTTTCCAAGGACATATAAAGAAGCCACAGGTTCTCTGTCCTCATAGATGTAGGTCAAGCATCTAAGACAGACAGACAGCAGGGTAGTACCATTAGCATGGTGCCATCAAGGAGACAGCTATCTCTGCCAGGCGCCCCGGTGTTGCCACCTGGGGCCAGAGATCTTCTCCAGGCAGTTCTCCTGGGACAAGGTCTGCAAAGAAATGAGTCCAGCCTTGGCAAAGGAATGTGAGTAGTGATTTGGCAGGAGCCTGACTTCTAATCGTGAGTCTGCCCTCTTCTCTTTTCCAGCATATTGGGAGACAGAGGAGAGTGAAGATTTGCTCCTGGGAGACTCCTTTGCAGCTTCAAGTACAGGCTCAAACTGGCAGGGTAAGGCCATGAAATAGGACACATGAAAAATATGAACATCAGTGCCAAATTTCTGTGCCTGATTTTTGCCCATTCCTGTTAAAATGTCCGTAATCAGAGAGGATGCGTTGCAGCGCGTTCACAGCTTCTGTAGCACCCGTCACCATGCTCATGCAGCAGCCTCTGCCAGGGAGAGCACTCAGACCCAGAAGATGGGGAGGAACAGAGCGTCTGTGCGTTTTTAAGATCTGAAAGAGTAACAGGCCACACTAAGCATATGTTCTGGACATCATGGACCTGACTTCCAGAGGGAATATTTAAAAAGATTTCCAGGCCAAGAAGGAGAGAGAAGGATAATAAGATTTTTGCCTTTCAGGTATAGGTACCTCAGAAAGAACAGTTAAAAAGCAGACATCCCTGTGGATAGGGCTGTTCTCCTAAGAGGGACAGATACGTCTTCTCTGTGATGTAAAAGATGGGTTTTTCTTTTGCTGCTAATTAGGCAGAGTTGCCCTGTTTTGCTGAATTGAAAGTGTCTACTCTTTGATTTTGTATGGGAGTCAGCTCTTGGTAGAAAGAAGAGAGGACACTTTCCTTCTCTTGGGGTTTTGTGCACACTGTGGGTTGTGGCAGATGTGGCAGGACAAGTGGTCTCACTAGTGCATTTTGGTTTCCCTATTCTAAAACTGCCAAGAGTAGATGGGACACTGGTCCATCCTTGACTGGAGACGTTGGCCAAATACTTCTTAAACTGTGCTTGCAGAACTGAAAATACAGTTCCAAAGTCAAATAACATCAATTTAAGGTTCCAAAGTGAGTCAAAGCCTATATGTGCTTGTCCGTTCATTGCGTGAGCTAGGTGGCCAATAAAGTTGTAGCAATAGCAAAAAAAAAGATATGGGTACTGACGTTTATATGCAGAGGGGAAAACATTCTTTATGAGTGTAACTATACATTCAGTTCTGCTGTCTGTGTAGTCACAAACCAAAAAAAAGATGCTAATACAGAATGGTGGTCGTTTCTGAGGTAGAGGTGTGAATGGTCAGGTACGTGGTCCTAGCAGCAGCTGGTGGTGTCTCATTACACAGTGGCAGTTCCACCCAGAGGTGGCTCTCCAGAGCTGCTGACTGTGTAGGGTGGGCAGAAGCGGGTTACCAGGTGGCATAATCTGCATTAATTCCCTTTGATACTGAGGAAAAGGTAAGTCTAGGAGAGTTGGGAGTAGGCATCATATGGCCTTCCAGTCCCAGGTCTCATATGACTTGCTGTTAGCCGTGGGAGCACTAAGCAGCATGGTCACGCAATTGCTTAACAGTCTGGTGAAGGGCCAGATAATGTGATTTGTGGTGACTGTGGACTGTGGATAAGGCTGAGATTCAGATAAAGCTGGGAAAGTATGTACTAGGTGGGCCTGCAAGGCTTCAAGCTTTGTAGGACCCACAAGAGCATCTCAGTGTGTCCCAGTTGATGTGACAAGCATAGAAAGATGAGGTACCAGAAATAAGATGAAAGACTAGACTAGACACCAAAGACATAGCCCACACTCTTGTACTTAAGTTTCAGGCTGTATACATAGCGGTCCCACTGTCTCCAAAAAGTCAATGGATGTTTAATTTGAGTAATGCCTGAATACAAACTCAGTAAGGCTTCTAGATTTTGGGCAAATATTAAACAGTGTGTCCCCACCCCCAAATTGCTTCCTCTTACACATAGAAGAAATACAGGCTGAATATCTTAGCAGGCTTTAACAGCCTCATTTATAACACCACATTTCATCAGATACAATAGGTAATTTCACTGGGATTCAGACTTTCCTGGTGCAAAGGAAACATTTAATTGCTCACACGTATTTTAATGGTTCCGTTTTTAACTGGCAACTCCATTAACGTCAGAATACTATAAAGACATACAAAACAATTTTACAAGAAATTGTTAGTCATTAAAATGTTCGAAGACAATTTTCTAAAGCACAAATGGAAGTTTTCAATTTTCTGAAATTCCCAAACTGCACCAGCTTACAAGACTATTTTAGTGAGCTTAAAAATATTAATTCTATTAAAAACAACTTGATTTGATGACTCACAGACATCTTGTCAATGCCCATATTTTTCCTGTTTTAAAGGCTGAAATCATATGCTCATCATATTTACCATGTTATCGTCTTTATCTTATTATTATATTTAAAATACTTTAAATATTTTTGACTGCTAGATTACTGAAGCCAAACAATAACTTTAAAGCAAACAACAAAATAATTTTAAGAATGCAATGAGAAACAAATTGAATTACAGCAGGGCTTCTGCTGTGACTGTAATTCAATTTCTCACTGAGCGTGATGAGCTCTTCCTCTCTTGGCGAGGAGTGCGACGGACAGGACCTGCCGTCTGCTCTGTGAACAGATGTAGGGCTGGTGGGGCAAATTGTTTCTGGTGACAACTGCTTTGGCTCACCAAAGATATGAGGACACAGGAATCGGCTAATTACAAAAACAGTGAATTGTTGCACTGGTGGTCCTTTCTCCAGAATTAGAGAGGGTGTATCAGTGTTACCACCTATTGCTAATTCCCTGCATTATACAGCCCATGTGGATGAAGGCAGCAAAGCCTTTCCTTTACCTCAAGCTATGAAGTAATTAAACCTGCAACAAGTTAAATCCCCTTGTGCTGGAGGGAGAGGTAAAGGCAGTGGAAGGGCCAAAGGTGGGCAAGAGATGGATAAGAGGTGGGCAGTCAAGCTGTCTCTTCTCAGTCTCAAAACTCATTCAGTTGCAAATCAGATGACCTTTGTGCTACTTTTCCATTTCCTTTTCTTGGAGAGATTCAGAGAACCCAGTAGCCTAAAGCAAAAGCTTAGCGAGCCAGGCTGAAAGTCAAGGCTTGTTTATCGTGGCCATTACTCATGAAAACTTGCAGCACTTTCTGAAATGGTTTTCTCATACCCATGTGGTAGGTATTTTCCAACCAGAAAGGAAAATGCAAAACTTGTCCGAAAAGCATAAAATTCACAAACAGTACTTGAAAGGATACAGCTTACAATAGGCTACATCTTGGTAACTGAGCTTGGCAGGAAAATTTTCTTCTGTTAAAATGCAGCTTCTACTCCATAAAACACACTTCGATGATATCAGTTTGGATTTCCTTGACTTCGTAGAAGAGGGGAGTATTCAGAAGAGATTCAAGGCATAGAGGGCAACGTGATATAAGATGTGACAGGCATTGTACATGGAAGCCTGCCTCACAAACACAATCAATGGGATGATGCAAAAAGACTTAAGGTAAACAGAATTTGTTAGAAAGGTTCTAGAAGGGAAAAGGAAACTTAGAGCGATAGGTTGAAAAGGGAGGCCAGCTTCAGATGGATGCGGAGGTGGCTGCGTTTAGTCTGTGCCAGAGGGAAGACATTTAAGGCTCAAGGTCAAGCTCTAGCAAAGCTACCATAGTCAGGATGGGAGATTATGAGCACCTATAAATAAGTTATGATCTAAGAACTGCCTAATAGGATGTGAAGGGTGAAGTGAGGGCTTGATTCCAATTCAGTTGGAAAACTTTAAGATTGCAGTAATAACTCCAAAATCCACTTCAGAACTGAAGTGCAAATGGAGCAATACATTATTCATTCCCCTCTTTTTCTGTATTGCTCTTTTTTTCCACTATGCTGCCAGTGTCTGTGAGTTCACTTTCGATGCATCCTTCTCTTCCAGCAATGATTCTTCTGTTTCCATCCTCTTTCCTCCTCCTTAATTTTCCCAGGCTCTTTCCTTCCGTTTTTTTTTTCTAGCTTCCTGCCATTAATTTCTATCTACTTTTCCCTATTCTCTTGTTTAGTCCCATCCCTTTTTACCAGCTCAATTCTAGTGATTGCTTACAGTTAAAAGCCATGTTAGATTCACCACCGGCTACTCCTGTTTTCAAATGCAACTTCTCTGGTTTCAGCAGCCAGCAGCATTTCACTGGCATGGTGCTAGAACAGCAGCACAGGTGGGGAAGGGAATTGGCCTCCCATATTTACAGTGGTTAAAATCACAGACTCAGTAAGGCTCAAAAAGGAGTTGAAACTCTGCAGTTAGTTCTCCATCATGCCCTTACACATGTAGAGGTGTCTCCCCTCTCAGCTACACCTCCAGCGTATGGGGTCAAGGTGCAGGAGGGAAGCTGCAGCTCGCAGCTGGGGGGACATGTATGGCACCAAGACACATCTTTTAAAGAGTGACTGACTTCGTTTCCCGTAACGCATGGCAAGCTGCAGCACTGCACTAGAATCAAGGGGTAAATCAGGACACCCTTGACTGTGAGCAGGACTACCAAATGTCTGGGGTTTGCCCAGACTTGTCTTCTTTTCCAGTCCTCAAAATCTTTCTGAGTGAATGTCTGACAAGCCTTTTAGTGATAAAATTGTTGGCCCTACTACACTTTGTTGTCACAGAGTGACATTGGGCTGATGGTTCTCTTAGTGGCTGTTACATAGCAAAAAGGTCATATCCTCTGTGTTTGGCAGCACAGATCCTAATCCTGATCCTGACAACTGTCTATCAAAATTTTCCCTTGGCCAAAAGATCAAGAGTTGAATGCAATGGTTAACAAAGAGGAAAACAACAATGGTCCAGCTGTAAACTGGGAATGGGTGTACCGCTGGCCCAAGGATGACCCCAATCTAGTATTTGGATTATCCAACAGTGTCAGGCAGTGCCACAACCCTGTTTCCAGTTGTATGATGTGGCCTTGGTGCAGGGACAACCCTTGAACTCCTCTTAAGCTAAATGCAGATCAATAGTCAAAGACTAGTCAACATGATCTAACATTTTCATGGATGGTCCAAGTGATAAAAGCATTAAAATGACTCTGCGTGCCCTGCACAGTCACAGCACTCCTATGAACATGAAGGAAAGATGAGATGGTTAGCCACCCCAAACAGAGTCTGCCTATGACACAGTCACTGGCTGTTTGTGGCACAAAGGGTCACACGGTGACAACCGGCTGCTACATAGCTGGAGACTATGCCATGGAGGGGAAACCCTTGAAAAACCTAAAATGCAGCCAGCAAAATAGATTAAGTTTTATATATATA
>NW_009191013.1:0-7214 GCF_000690835.1 Fulmarus glacialis | reverse complement strand
TTCTTAATTGCTTTTAAAGAGTGCCTTGAGGTGGGATCAGCAGGATCCTACCGAGCTCACACGGGGAAGGCAGCACTGCCCTGGGCGTGTCGCAAGAACTCTCCCCAGGGCACTCTCTTAAGGAGGGATCTGTCTTTCTTTCCAGGCCAGGGACAGAGATCTGTCACACAACCAGCTCCAGTTTCACCCCAACACTAAGGGGACAGACAGGTTCTTTCAGGGATCTTTGGCAGGATGATGGCAGCACTAAATCGTAGTTACAATTAAAGCTTTATTTTGTTAACAGGATATTATGATTAGTATAGCACAGAATTTGTGATTAGAACAGCACAGGATTTCTACAGGCAGAATCAATGTAGCACAATAAGCACCGTAATACAGAATTTATAATACAACTTAACAGGATTTCTAGATCCTAATTTAATTATAATTTCTAATCACCTAGATCTTAACTTATAATTTCTCATCACCTGGACCCTCTGCAGGGGTCAGATCTTAACATATAGTTTGCTGTATCAATATAACAATCATAATGTAGACTCAAAAATCATATAAAAGAATACAAGTCACTCACTCAATCCTCAGAGGAAGCAGACGACGGTGGAGGCGTCCCTGGCTGTGGCAGGTCACAGCTCTCACTGTCCAGCAGCAGTTCCAGTCCAAGTTCCCCACTTAGGACTTGTAACTGCTTGATTTTATAGACAGTGCTCTGGGTGCTGTTACGCTTCCCTGTTCTGTGACGGGGTCATCAACAACACCTGGCTGGCTGGGTGCCTGGGACCTTCAAGGCCGGCAAGGAAGGGAGTAATCGGCCTGGCACCCAGGAACCTTGAGGCTGGTAGGGAGGGGAAGAAGTCTGTTTGGTTCGTCTACTTGGTTCACAGGACCTTCAGGGCCTGATAATGAGGGAAAGGGAAAGAATACATGACCCGCTCGGTCACAGAGAATGGCTGCTTGACTTATAAAATGGCGTTAGTTATGCTAACCGCAATACCAGGGGTCGGGAGCAGGGGGTACCGATCACACCCTCATTCCTTTTTTGCTGAGGAATGTTATAAACTAATCTTATGGGTTGTTATTAAATAGGAAGAGCTGCCTGAATCAGCTGCTACTACAGCTGTTTCCTCTGAAATGACAGATTAGCCTGTCCCCACAACACTTAGCAGTAATCCCTTCATGACAAGTCCCGTCTCCCTCCCAGCAAATGTCTTTATTTTGGACAATGCTTATATTGTCAGAACATAAGCCAGAGGCGTCATAATGCCTGAAAGGGCTGAAACCTTGCAGCTCCCCTTGACACATCCATGGAAAGACTTCAGTTATTTTTTAAGCCATCTGTAACGAGAACGTGTCTCAAATCCGCCTTAGGCATTTGGCTTTTCAGATATTTATTGGACTTGTCTTGACTACAGAAAAACAAAGGCATACACTCTGTCTCCCAGAGGTGCCCAGAACAAAAATAACTGGTTTAAAACAATAAGCAAATTCCTGGAATTGTTTTAGCTATCCCTTTTGATTTTCTAACAATATGCTCTATTGTTTACTTGTAGATTGAGGCAGAAGTGCAGAGAAGAAAACAGTTAATTCATCAGTCAGTGGAACGCAAAGCCATCATCTCAAAGTGCTACAAACAAAAACACCCAGAAGTGTACATTCTGCAGGTAGACAGTATGTTTGGAATCTATTTTGCACCCAAGCAATTGCCTGACAGTTTATTTTTGCAGTAGGAAGCTCTCTTGTTAGGATTGCCCACAGTGCTAGAGCTGGACTGAACTAAAACCAAAGTGTAGCGTATTAAAACCGAATTAAAAACTTTTACAGCGTAGCATATTCTCCAGGCAAGAGTCTGCCTGGCTTATAGCCAGATAAGGGTCATTCTATATTGAAGCTGCACCAGCACCTGGTACTGGACTCAGAATACCATTAGTAATTTAGACCTAAGCATCATTGCAGCAAACAGAGTCGGTGAGGTCTAACGAACAGCCAGAGAAATCGGCATTTATGGCCTTAACACACAGACCAGTTACTAGTGACTGTTGTCTGAAGGGGGGCAGCAGGCTGCTTGCATGTATACACCCCACTGCAAATGCAGGGTAGCCCTCGTTGTTGTGGGCTACTCTGCTTTGAATTTCCTTGTGTTTGCCAGACCCAAGACTTCCCTGCTGGATAATTACCACAGATCAGCAGTAACACACAAACAAGTTCGCACAGATTTACTGCTCTACAATCCTATAGTAACAAGTTCTGCCCTTGTCTGTCATGATCTGTGTGGGGAAATGCTTACAGCAGAGCGTAGTCACGCTGTTGTGCTGAGGCCATAACAAGATGCTAAATCTGCTAGGAAAGACTTTGCACTTACCTGTTAGGAGTCCATACGGCGAGCCAGGCTCTTTCCTATCACGCTAAGAATAAATCTGACCAGTTATACTTAGAAACCCATGAACTAGAGCAAGCAGCAACTTACCTAAACCACCAAGAAAAACACCAGTAATGTTCTGCATTTCCTGCCACAGAAGTAACCCAAGTGTGACCATCAGCCTTGCTCCCTAGACTCTACGTATTCTCCTGTGGCTGCCTGGAAGTCCATTTCCCTCTTGGGCTGTAAAAGACTGCGCAGGCTAATTGTGTTTCTGTGTATTTTTATCATCCTTCCCTTGATGCCAGGATTCATTCCTGGCCCCAAATTTTCTAGAAATCGTGAGATACTGCACATTGCCGGATGCGCATCTCCATGGCCTCCTGTGCTACATCGAGTCCTTCTCAGGTAAAGAAAACAACACATCAGCCACAAAGATCTCCCCGTGTGACACTGCAGCTTCAGTGATGACAGCTGTTTTCAAGCCCTGTCTTTAATAGCTCAGATTTGATACACAGTTGAGACAAACGGGATGTTATTTTCTACTTGACGAGAGTCTCTGGAGAGGCAGTATTGTGCAGCAGTTATGCTCTGGATGAGATCCTGTTTTCTGCTTTTCCAATCCCAGTCTGCTGATGTCTCATCAGAGGCTCTAGCTGCAGCAGGGCTGGGGTTTTGGTTGTACCACAACCTCACGGGGGAGCCTGCTGAAGGAACACTGTTAGCCTGAGAAGCTTGGTTTTCCCTCCCCAAGTGCTTTACCATTTCAGACAATCCCTGTTGGTTAGTCTGAGCTGAAATAGTTTCAGTCTAGATTTCAGTCTTTTAAAAAGAGATCTGGGTTTTAAGCTTCCCTGGAGGCATCTGTGAAACTCTCCCTACCAGAAATGCTGACAAAATGTAGAGGGGAAGCTGTAAAGTTGCCTCCTTTTCTCAAGACGAAAAGAAAGACACAAATGTTGTGTATGTGCAGGGCTCCTGGATTTGTCCAAGGCACGATTTCCAGACGCACAGCCTTTTCACGCTGTCTTTATCTCAGCTTCTATATCCTCGATACTGAGGTCCCCTTACACAGACCTGAAAGGCAGCTCAGAAGGCCTGGTCTTCCCAGAAGGTTGGCACCGGATTAGTGAATGCCCCATCCCTGGAATGACCTTGAGTCTCCTTCTTCCTGGAGGCTGTATTCAGACGGCCTGTGATGGGCCACTGATTCACCGCCCTCCCTCTAGACCCTCTCAAAACATTTCCTTGGCACCTACAGCAGGCATTTAAATCAGTGCCAGATCTCCCGACTGGATGGGGAAGCCTGGAAACGAGGGGCCAACATGAAAAACAACAAATACATCCCAGAGCCGATCCTGGGGAATGGTTCCAGCCCTTTGAGCAGCCTGAGCACAAAGTGAAGCATGCGGGTCCTGCATTCTCACTGACACCAGCACAGTATAGCTAGACGGCACGACAGCCAGGAACGCTCTTGCCTGTTATTTTCCCCGGCAAACGGTGTCTCCCTTCTCTTGACAGATAAGAGGATCTATCGACTCCCAGTGTTCACAGAGGAATTCTGCCAAGCCTTTGTGGATGAGCTGGAGAACTTTGAGCAGTCAGATATGCCTAAAGGCAGGCCCAACACTATGAATAACTATGGGGTAGGACTCACTAGCTCTTGTGCTTCTTTAGGGGGAGTGTTCACAAGCAGACTCTGTTTACCTTTTCGCTTCACATTCCTTTCCCTTCCAAAATGCCTGTAATTTGAGCACAGAGCAGTTTGAGTGCAGCCTCTTTGAAGTGAGCGGGTTGAGGCAATGTGTGTTACACAGACAAAAAGACAGGGGAATGCAGGAAAGGGGCTGGGAGTTGGTATCTCAGAGCAAAGAGCACCTTGTATTTAAGCAATACACATTTAAATCAAGGAGTCCATTGTTAAAGAACACAACTTTTGATCTTACTTTGTCTTTTCCCCATCACTTTCCACCTTGATCCTCCTCCTTTTGCCTGTAGCTGGAGCCTTTGCTCTAAAGTTCTTTATCTGAGCAAGCAGCAGGGTTGGAAGAGAACAAGACAGCTCTGCAGCTGCTCTGATGAAGCAGCAGATATAGTTGGTCAGCTGTTCCCGTCTCCTCTCTTTGAGGCAGGTTTTGCTAAATGAGCTTGGGATGGATGAAGCATTCATCACACCCCTGCGTGAAAAATACCTGCGGCCCATAATGGCACTGCTTTATCCCGACTTGGGAGGCGCTTGTCTGGACAGCCATAAAGCATTTGTTGTCAAGTACTCGCTACACGAAGATCTGGATTTGAGCTCTCACTATGACAATGCAGAAGTCACCCTAAACGTTTCGCTGGGAAAAGACTTCACAGAAGGCAACTTGTACTTTGGGGATTTCAGCCAGGTACCGAGCGTATTCCTCATCTGGACCCTGATTCTATTCCCCTCTACCCCCTCACCTCCCCAGTTTCAAGGCATTAACGGTGTTTTAAAAAACAATTATTCACTTCCGACAGTCAAACCTGCTGTGTCCCTTCCCCATTTTTTAAAATATCTTGGTTATACAGGATTCTTTTCTGCTACAAGCATGTGACTAATATTCAAGCTTCAAAGAGAGGACAGAGACAGCTATCATAGTAGAAACTGGAGTGAAACAAACCATCCCATCTTTCCACAACTGAAATAGTGAGCAGGGAGGTGCTGAGAGGGAGAGAGAAGACATTTATTTCAGATGAGACTTAAACCTAAATCTGTAGCCCCTATTTCTAGCGGACTCCTGGCAAGAGAAGGGTAAAAGCTCCCATTCACTGGTGAAACAGTTTTTTTAATTGAAACTCTGTCTTTAAATTCCCTCTGGACCTCGCACTGAGAATGTCTTACTTGAAAACAGTTGTACTAAACTGCTGCCAAGCCACCATTGAAGTGGCTGCATTTCAGAGGTGCAGTGAGTCCTCTCCGTGTTCCTCACTGGGTGCTGTGGGTGAAGAGGTGACAAGTGAAAGCTTCACCTATTTGAGTATTGTTCTGCTAGGGACCTTCTGGTGTAATGCTGTATCCGCCTCCCTTTGTTCCAGGATCCTACCCCCGTGCCAAAGTACATAGAGATCGAACATGTGGGAGCCCAGGGGCTGTTACACCGAGGAGGGCAGATCCACGGGGCGCTTCCCATTGCCTCCGGGGAACGCTGGAACCTCATCATTTGGATGAGATCATCTGCCATCCGCAACCAGCTCTGCCCCATGTGCAACAAGAAACCCGAGCTGGTGGAAGCAGAGGGGTTTGGAGATGGGTTCACAGAAACTCTTGAAGATGATGCGCCCGAGACTGTGAATCTCTGTTCCTTGTGGTAGCAGACAGTAGGGCCTGGTTTCTCTAGACCAAGTTGCCTAAATCTCCTTTCTGACCTCTCAGACTGCACTAACAGACTCTTTGGCGGATGCACGAGTCATGTAAGAAGTAGCATGGCCTTGGAAAGTGATGCAAAACCAATCCTGCTGGGGTTAGGGAAGCCAGCTGCTTGAACAGCTGAAAGAGCGGGTACTCGGGCTGGCCAGGGCTCACGCGCGGGCTGGAGGACTGCGTGGAAGACGTAGAAAGCCTCAACGCTTTGATTCACTGCAAAGGCTCTGTGAATACTTTCAGGTGTACAGGGAAAACGCCCAAAGCTGCTTGGCCTTTGTGCAGACCCCTGTGCCAACAGCAGCGTTATGAGTCCCACTGTAAACAGGAAAGAACGGTACAATAAAGCCCTGCACTTAGCACAGCTCTGCTATTTGTCCTCTTCAGGGGAAGGGGAAGAGCTTTTTGTTGCTGGGTGACAGTGAAGGATCTGCTCAAAAGTGAGATACGGGTGATTCGCAACTGGCTGCTGGGAATGGCATGGAATTATCATCACCGTTTACCTAAGCCCGGCTCAGAAAAATCCATCAAGAGCAATATAGGGAGAGCTGATCCCACAGGGTGGCTGAGAGGATCTCTGAAGGCCTCCACGAGCTCTTCTGAGCAGAAATTTCCCTTTCAAAGGTAGCGAGAATGTGATTAACAAGCAGAGATGGGTTTTAGAGACACAGCTCTGGGAGCTACCTGCAACATAGCAAAATTTCCAGAGGAAGGCAAGAGCGTACATTTAACTTTAGTTACGTGAACAAGTGGAAATAGAAAATAACCATCTCAACCTGGGTGCAGCAGGCAGGCCTGGGACTTCTTCATTTGGCACCAAGATCTTAATTTGGCAGCCGATGTGTTAGGGGGGTCAAGTACTTTCCCCGTCTTACTACCGGCTGGCTGAAATCACAGACTCTCCCATCTACAAAACAAATTAAAGCAGCCAAATATCTTTTGATTTGGTGGCCGCATTTGGCTCTGTGGGAAGTTAATTGTCTATATTTGATACGCGTCTATATTGATACACAAACGCCGCTGCGTTTGTAAGGGGCTTTTTCATTCATTTGTTCAACGGCGATAATTGCAGCGTGTGGACTTTGCATCATCAATAATTGTGAAAGGCTGAGCGTGAGCTGGTAGAGCTCGCACAAAAGGTGCTGATTTAAGCCTTCCCAGCAGATCTGCTGTATTTTTAGCATACAGTGCTGATTAGCTTTTCATTAGCAAAACCCATTAAAATTGCGTCTCGGGAAGGAAACAGGCTGTTATGTTTGTGCAAGGAGCCAAAGGGCTGGTATCAAGAAAACCAATTGTCAAATCTTCATTTCCTTCAGCAGAAAACGTTAGCGCTTCCTCTCTGCGCCTGAATGAGGCCCAAAAAAATTAAGGCAAAGGGCAATACCGGCGCTAGCCCGGTGGCTGCTCCTGGGGCTGGGCGGGCCCGGCGGACCCCGGAACCAAAGAGCGCGGCCCAGCTGCCGGCCGGCC
>NW_009191012.1:92006-95677 GCF_000690835.1 Fulmarus glacialis | reverse complement strand
TTTAAAGGTCCCTTCCACCCAAACTATTCAATGATTCTGTGATTCTATATTACAGATGAGGCAAGATATGCTTTGGCAAAGCTGCTCAGTTTCCTGCAATGGGACTGAGCAGTAGTGAAACTGTCCATGGACATGATAGTCAACTCCAGGCAGGGAGACAAGAAAGCGGTCATTGCACAGCTGGAAAGGAGCCTGTTTTCACCATTCCCGAGTGCCAGGTCCTCTCCTCACTGTACGGAGGCACAGCTCCACATCCAACAGACAGGGACAAAAGCAGCTCAGAGGAAGCTCAGAGCGATTTCCTCCCTGCCTCCCCTGCCCCTGCAGTCCCTCCTGGATCGGGGCCACACCACCTTGTTGTGGTGGTGGGCCTAGATTTCTTTTGACTCTATCTTGTTCTTGCTAGCATGACCTGAAGCTTTAATGACCATTTCCTACTGAACTCAAAGTTTCCCAATTAAGCCGGACAGCAGGTAAACAGGAGGAAGAAAGCTTTAACAGAGAGCCTTGCCAAAGCTCTGCTGGATCATCCAGTGAGTGCTGGAGAACGTGGCAGGAGAAGAATCACAGGGTTGGATCAGGGCTATTCATTTTTTTGCTAACTACTCCTGACATTTCTCTTCTCACACAGATGCAGAGTGTTCAAAGGTTTTGCCAGAGGTTCCTCTACGCAGGTTCACATCTCACTCTTTGACTGTTCATTGACACAAACCTTGAAAGGGAAAAAAATTAACCTAATTGCTCTAGGGTGGAGGGGGAAGAGAAAGAAAATAATAATATTGAAAACATAAATGCAACCCACAGGATCTACAGGAGCTGTGGAATAGGAAAGGGTGTGCTTGAGCAAATGCTAGGATGTTGTTTGGCCAGACAGTTCTATCTCCAAGGTCACCCAAGTGTTTTGACTGAATAATAAAATGTTGTGTGTCTTATCCTGAAACCTGGGAGGACTGGGAAACAGCAGGGATGGAGGAGTAACAGAGAGGGAGGGGAAAGGGAGGTTGTGGGAGAGCAACTCCATCCTTATTGCTCTAAACCCTGTGGAGCCTGATCACACAAATATTTGCAGATCCTGGCAGTAGCATGTGTAACACAGAGTATGTGATCATCTTAAGACCGATCCCACATTTATTTTTCTTTAATTGCTGGATGCAATTCTGTTCTCCCAGCCCCTGCAGGGGAGAGAAACAAGAAGCCAGAATCACGAGTGTTGAACTCTGTGTCCCCCAAAATTTTTCTTCTGGCATCTCAGCTTGGAAGTGAAGATGGTCCAGGGAAGGAGAAGGAATTGTAAGGGGAAAACTTCCCACTAAGGACATTGTTCTTTCCCTGTGGGATTACGAGAAACCGTTCAGAAAGGGACAGGAATTCTGCTACTGGTATCTCAAAGGGAAAGAATCAAGTCTACATTCTTCCAAATTATTTCCCTTAAAAACCAAACCAGCCCTCCTCCAAAAAATGCCTTCTAACACCCTGTGTGAGGAGAAGGTGGCATCGGGGCACACTTGTGTGCCACCAGCTCTCTGCCTCATAAAGACAGGCAGCAGTTCCTAAACTGTAAAACAGAGAAATTAATCTTCCCTTTGCCAGGATAAATATCCCAGATTCAAAGACTTTTTTTAACTCTCTGGTCCTACAGTATCTCCTAAAAGGTGAAACACTGAAGTGTTGCTTCTCTAATCAAGGAGGAAAAAGCTGTTTTATTAAGCTTAGACTGCTTAATCCAAGTTGAAAACCCAAAGCATGCTATCTGTAGATAGCAACTGAACAAAAACCTATAGGGAGATCAGAGGTTAAACCCAGGCTGCAACGTGGAGTAGTACTCCAATGGCTCCGTCCTTTCTGCAGATCTGTCCTGTGTCAGCTGCCTCATGTAACTGTCTCCAGCTCACACTTCCCCACAAAAAAAATATGTGGATCTACTGTTCACTGCTCCTTTAGAACAAACAGCAATAAGGACATGCGGTGCCACAGAAAGCTTGGAAAAAAAATTGCTAGCTCTACTCTGTGCCCTTAGTGTTGCACAGCGGTTTTTAATGCAGAAAAGAGGAGTAGTGTTTGTAAGGAAAAAGAGGAGGAGATAGGTAAGGGGCTTGGGAAGTCAGCAATCCTTGTTGTAAATGAAAGCAAGCCAGGACAACAAAGTTAAGCAGTTTACTTTTGTGGAAAAGTGGGCAGCAGTGAATGAGGGCTTTTTCCTCTCTTAATGTAATGGGGGCTTTCTCTATAAATACAGTCTCTAAAATATAACATTTATCTTTTGGTAAACTTAATTTACATTTCTTTCTGTGATCATATGAATCATGCAACAAGAGCAGGAACTATCTAGTAGTTCCCCAAAAGACAATACATTTGTTTTTACCACCACTGCATTATAAACAGATCAGATCAGCAAAGGGAGTTATACTGAGGTCTGTGTCAGTAGATACACAGGCCAGCTGCTGACTGCGAGATCTGTTGCTGTCCATGTGTGGGTCACTGCCTGAGGTATGATATCTCGTCTGAGACTGAAATCTGAACTGGTGGACTTGAATCAAGCGCCAGTGGAAGGCTTTGTAGGTGTGATCCAAATCTCTTCAAGTCTGTAGAAGGTTCCCAAAGGTGAATGGAGTTAGACAGCAGAATTGTTTGTGTAGGTCCAGGGCATAATGAGAGTAAAGAATTTTGCTCAAGTGAAAAACCTTAATGTTGCCTCTGCTTGTAAGAAGAGCTAGTGCAGGCTCCCAAAGTAAGCCTTGTGACCTTGAACCAGACCCCAATGCCTTCAGATTTTCCCATTTCACTTGGGAAATGGACACGGTTGGGCAATGTCTTCGGTTCTTTGTGGCTCTTTGGAAAATGGCCACAATCCCACCTTGACTCCAAAGAGAAGCCTTCTGAACTGGAGAGAAATTGTGCATTACTCTAGTCATGATTCCTCTGGTTGGAGAAATAGGGGCACTGACCAACTTTCTGTTACGGTTGTGTAGACTGTAGGTGTTCGGCTGTTGTCTAGGTAAAAATCAGGTTGCTACTCACTGCAGCATGCCTAGTGTTAGTATGAAGTCTTGGGGTGCTTGGGTCCGTGATGGGCTCTAGAGGTTGGGGACCTAGCTGTAGTAGTAATAGACAGCTATACGGTACCAGGTAGTAGAGGGATTGCATAAGAGAAAGGATAAATATGCCCTGGTGCTCCTACTCAAAATGGTCATCAGAAGCAACAGATACTCAGAGGAACATGGGGATCACCCCACAGATTTCAAATAAGCTTGAGGTTAGATCCTTATGCAAGCAAACACTATCAACTATGGCAAATCTTCTGGAAATCATAACAGCTTCAAAAGAAATTATATTCTCCATGGTGTGTAGGACCAGCTTTTCTCCTGGTCTTCCACAGTGCCATAAAATGGCATGTTCAAATCAGAAAGCAGTGGGGAATTTTAAGAGGCAGGATAGCAACATGAGTAACACAGCTCCAAGTCTGAGTTAGCATCAGCAACCACTTCCTCAGAAGGTGGTTGTCCTTGCTGGATAGTCTAAGAAAGCCTGAATCTTTAGAACTAATAAGAGCTTTAATGTTTATATTACAAGTGATTAATCATTTTATGAAATGCTTTGCAAGGACCCACCTTACCTGGGTGCTGTTGGGAAATTATTTGCTCTTAATGGTTGCTCTTGTGAAAAAGAACAGA
>NW_009191012.1:62239-91983 GCF_000690835.1 Fulmarus glacialis | reverse complement strand
CCTCAGCCTGTCAACTTCCCGATTCCACTGGCTCCTTGTCCTGCTGGAGAAACTGAGGTTCGTCTGAACTATGTCCAGTTACACAACATCAGAATTAGATGCTGGATTTGGAAGAGGAGCTGTCATTTCCTGCACCCATATAAAGACCAAGCGCAATCTGAGGGCACCCTTTAAGAGCTCCTACAAAATAATATTGTTGTTAGTTTAAGCTCCAGGCCACCACAGAGTACCCCCCCTATCTTTCTCCCTCTGCTTCTCTCTGGAGCCTGGTTCATCCGCCACATGCATTTTTTGCACAGTCTGAACTTGCTTGCTAGAGGTCAAACACTGATGCTTTTATTTCTGCTTCAGCCCTCCTGACTGAAGAAAGAATAAATATTTGCTTAAAATTAAGCCCATTTTGGTCTGGAACTTCAGCAACAAAACAGTTTGGACGCTTTGCAAAAGAGGAAAGGATCCAGCATGCATTGCCTCCCTTCCCCCCATCACACTGGGTTTCCAAAAAGACTCAAAGTATTTTGCACAGTATTTGAAAATAAATATTGCTCATCCTTGAGCCGATAGATTGGAGCCCAAATGGACTCAGTAAAGAGTGATGCAAGCTTAACGCTATGTGAGCCATGTGCTGTTACCATCCAGCAAACAGCTCCCATCCGGTCTCCTTCTTGCATGAACAGTCATTTTCTTCCACAATATTCCAAGGACCCAAGACACCGTGCTGATTAACCCCTTCCTGAAGGGTTTGGACCCCAACAGTGGTCATTATTGGGCCTAGATGGACTAGTCAGTAACAGATAATGTTTTATTTTTGTTATTCTTTAGATGCCTTCTTCTCAGAAAGAGCTTGCTTTTTTTTCCTAGTGCAAAGACGTCTCTTTGAGATCAAGTAAAGACTGGAAAAAAGACCTGGGGAAGGGAAATGATGGGATACCATTATTAATTTGGAGGAAGGGGAAGACATAGAAAAGTAATCCATCACTCCCAGCCCTCTCTAAAGAGAGCTATCATGTCTTGCCCACAGGCCTAATAATCTTCATCATTTTGAAAGGGAAACATCCCGCAAGGAAAAGTCAGGGAAGCTGAAGGTATTGAACAAGCTGATCTATAAAGATAATTTGTTCCATGTTTCTGCACTTTTGACTTGCTCAACAGTTTGACTCATGAGAGCAGAAGAATGCCAAGGTGTTATAGACTGGAAGTGCAGCTCCCTGCAGATAGGGACTTGGCTGGGGCTTGAGCAATTACCTAAGAGGAGCAGCCTGCACCTGAACACGAAACTTCCCGCGGAACTGTACTCCAACGATCAGCTCCATCAGAGGCGCTCCCTGCCCGTGGCTTCACCCCAGCTGGTAGCACACGAGACCATGTGCGTACATGTGAACTACAGAGAGAAAGAGAGAACAGGGTGAGAAATGCCCCAGTGCAATCCTCTCCCCTTGCTCCCCTCTCCACTCCATCCCACTCCACCTTGAGCCCAGCAAAGTTGACTGTGAAGGCTGGGGAGAAGAAAGGAAAGGAGAGGAAAGGCAACCATGGTTTCAGGGGGCAGTGTTGCAAGTGAAGTCCTATGTCACACACAGCCAGACATATGACCATGCCGATGTACCAATTATCCTTTATAAATAGCTGCGAGCAGATGTTCAGCCGGCAAGTAGCTGCGTCGGTTGAAGCCATTACAGCTCGCAGATGCTTGGCTCAGCCCTCCAGCCAAAGATTACCTCTCCCGCAGCTCTGCTGGCAGTCAGCTCTGCTTCAAGCAAAAGTCAGCTGGATTAGCTCATACCACCTGGATCAGCTGCTTGAGCGGTGCTGGCTGACTCTGCGCTGGAGCAGATTAGGGAGTCCTCACAAGATCCTGTCGGTTGGTAGTGACCAGGGGCCAGACACCTTCCAGGTAGCACAGCGAGGTCTGGAGGAGGGCGTCTTGCCTTGCTCTGACCTACAAGTGCACGTGGAAAGTCAGGTGTGTGTTTTGCTTGCTCAGAAAGAAGGTTGTGTGGTAAGAAGCTAGAACATGTAGCCAGGAGCTTCTGTTCAGCGACCAACTTTCTGATGATTTCAGGGCTCCTATAACCTTCCCTTTCGCTTCCCCTTTTTAGTCTGGATGGCAATTCTTGTGCAGGAATTGCCCTTTTACTATGACTTGTGCAGCACCTAACACAATGGCAGACCACCTATAAATCTATAATGACGAACTTAAAAAAAGGTGAGCAGACACATTTTCAGGGAAGTCATTTGGAGTTAGCCTTTATGCTGAGTGTGTAGAACACATGTCGCAGCTGGTCCAAACCTTATTCAGCACTTTAACTGCTTCCATGGTGTACCAGAAAAGAGTCGTTTGGTCATATTCCCCCATTTCTTTTCTGTGCCTCACACACATCCAGTATTACATTCACAGGCGTGTAAAGAAACAGTAGACCAATGATGTGAACATACGGCTTTTCTCCTGCTATGCTGGCACGTATATGGTAAGATACACACAGATGTGGGGAAACATACGCTGATTTAAATAAACCTCGCAAAGTGCCAGAGCACACACAGAACCCCCCCAAAAAATGGAACAGACTAGTTAGGCAAACTGCAAGTTGGGAAGGATCTTGTGTTTTCTCTCCCTTTTTGTTTTTTGGCCTGTTGAGCCTCTAGCAAAGTTGCCCCCTGGCTGGTCTCAGATAACAGTAATATAACTCCTGATTCCCAGCCTCAGCGATACCATTTTTGCTTTTGTTAAGCCTGGAATCCAAATTTAATTAGCACAAAAATTAAAATGAAAATAAACCTCGAGACAACTGAACTCTGGGTCACAAAAGCAGAGAGGTGATTGAAGCTGAGGAGGAAAGGGAGGTAAATGATGTGATTAGCTTCCTTCTGATTCATCCATTCACCTACGGGGGGTTGATTTGTCAAAAATCAAATATGATATCAGTATGGATGCTGGGGCCAAAGCAAAATATAAACTTGCACACACAAAGGAGAGAGATCCTATCTGTACTGATGAATTCCCTGGGAGAGAGCTCGGGAGCCTTAGCCAAGCCTCTCAAAGCAGTGAGCTCCTGACATGCATCCAAGAGGCGTGAGTATATTGACTTGCCCAGCGCTATGTTTGCAAGCTGGAGCTGTTCTGTGAGATATTAGCTGCTACCCTAGCGCCTTGAGGAAACCTCAAGTGACTCAAGCTGTCCTTGAAGATGAATATATATGTAGAATAATTGCTCCACTTTGACACATGAAACAGCATTTTGTCAAGGCATGTGACAGAAGAAGAATTGGGGTGCTAAAAAAAGAAAGAAGGAAATTGCTTTTAATAGAACCCATGAGCCAGGGTCTCACTGGCTAGCAGACCCTCAGTCACATGGCTTTTCTCCCAGTCTGGGACTCTGTGTAACCAGTGTCCCAGTCACAGGCCTTCCTGACCCACAGACTAAAGGAACAGGATAGACTATTGCGTCAAATGCAGACTGGTGGTTTTTTTGCCATGAGCACTGTCCACTGGCTTACACATGTTTTCCTGCTGTCACAGCTGCATGAAGTATGGGGCTGCACGGGGCACCCTTTTGTGTGCACAGAATCCCTCCTGCTCAGCATGTCTTCCATAAATGGGGTACTCCACAAGAAAGAAAGCAACTCAGCACACAGATTCTGTGCAAATCTGTGATCTCTGATGATCCTTGCTCCTGAAGGCTCTTCTGTTGCTGGAAATTAAAAAAAAAAAAAAAAATTCCAGGACTGCTATGAAGCCACCTCCTAAAGGTAATCAAATTAGCGTTACAAGTTTTTCCATGGAGAACATTTCTATTCAGTCAGTCTCCAAAAGGGAGGAGGGCTGGGATGTGCAAACCAGTGAAGTCTTCTGATTTTAGCCACAGGAAGAAACAAAGCAATTAGCAGCAACGCAACTTTCCCCTGATGCATTTCCCAGGGACCTGTGTCCATTGTACTTTTTAAGCATGAGCCCCTCAGAGGAGAAAAGGTGTCCAGGTTGTGGACACGTGCTCTCTATTTTGAGCCACCCAACAGTAGAGCTGTTTGTGTAAAAGTTCCCCAACTTGCTTCTGATTTGATTGGTCCAAGTTTGCAAAGACCTCGTTATTTAAGTAGTTAACTAATCCAGCTCATTGTGGCTGAAACGGGTAAGGGAGCGTGCAATGGGAGAAGTTGTTGGCAGGAGAGGTGTGACAAGTACAAGGGGAAGTGATTTCTCCCATCAGCATAGCTGTTGGCAGAGGGCACATGTGTCTGCACCATTAATCTCTACTGAGATTGTCAGTGGGGTGCTGTGGGGAGGAAGCAGTTCACTCCTCTGAAAGACAGCAGATTATCTAGTGTCGCTTCCGGCACTATACAAGTTGTAGTTTTTAGCCTGAAAAGCTCTCAGAGAGCATATTTACCTCTCCTTCTGAAGGAGAGAACAGAAGAGAATTTGGGGACTAATGGTTGAACTGGGGACAAGCTTTCAAGACAGTCCTGGCTTCACGGAGTCTCAGATTTTGGCCCTGGAGGGTCATCTGCCCTCCAGGAACTGGATTTAAAGTAGATTTCAGCACACATAAAGCAGCCTCCCCGCCTCCAACCCTCCTGGTGATGACTGCAGGGGAGATGATCCTGTTTGTGCCATGGCACGTAGCATTGACGTGACTGTCCCAGCCCAGCTTGCCAGCTCAGAAGGAGAGCTGAGTTTGTGGTGAGGATGGACACCTGCTGACTCTCTGCACGAGTGCTGGAGCCCAGCCCCAGGGGGTCGGCCAATGCCCGCCTCTGCAGTTGCTCTTCTGAAAATGAAACAAAGCTGTTGGAGTTATCAGCCTAGTCCCTTTCATGAGCAATAAATTCATAGTGAAAGCAGCAGAAACAAAGCTCTTCTAAATCTGCTTTACTTTTCAACCTAAAAAAAAAAGAAAAAGAAAGAGGAGGCTTAGCTTAAGAAGGGTTTCTGCTAGACCTTCACTGTAATGGTAGGAAAATGCTCTGAAAGCATGCTTCCTAGAGGTGCAGAGCTTGAAGGCCACAGAAAGGCTGCAGACCCCAAACAGCAGCCAATTATACAATCAAACAAGCTGTTCATGGCAGTCATTCACATTGCTTGTGGCTGGAAGATCCTCACAGTACAGGATCTTCAGGGGTTATCCCAAATCACCCTCCTTGCCTCTATACGGCACAGGAGACTGAAGTACTGAACACATACTGGAACTGCACACAGCTGGTGTTTTTTTGCATATAGCAAATCAGTTACCAGACCTGGAGCGGAACACAGGTTTCTTGACGTCCAGGTCACTGGATGACTCACAGGCTCTCACTCCATCTGACGTGAGTGCAGAAGAAATCCAGCTGCCATCATGCAGTGCTGTGCCCTAGCGACTTCTGTTCTGAAGGAATAATGGGGTTTTACACCATCAGGCACGTGAATTCAGCCATGCTACTCTTAGACCAGGCAGCCTGTCCCCCTGGTACTGCCTGTTGCTCTGTGAACTTATTGCCTTAATTAGGACTTGTTCAGAGATCTCTGGCTTGCCTTCCTGTTGCTGGGTGGAGACATGCCGTGAGCTAGGGCTTTTTTTGGGTTTGAATTTTTCCCCTCTTTCTTTCCAGCAAAATTGCAACAATGCCTGTTTCATGTTGTTCCATGGGGCTTCCCTTTGTAAAGAAAACTCATCAGCCTTGCTAATATAATCACTCAGCGATGCCATGTCAAAATGTGAGTAAATGAATAACCACAGTCTTTTCAACACATTTCTCTGTGCAAACAGATGTTTAGAAAGAATGCAATATGTTGCAGGAAAAAAAGTCAGCAAGCGATAATGTCTAAGCAGTTGGGGCTTGGAGCCTTATGCTACGGGTATGCCACTGCAGCCAATGGGGAGAAATGGAGATAAACTGTCTTCCTGAAAATTGAAATTCTAAGTTGTCAGCATCATTAACTCTCAGATCCTGGCCAATTTCCATGTCACTGCCACCTCACCACCCCTCCTACAGTAGTGATGTCCCTTTCAGTTTGTAGATTATTTTATGGGTGTTCCAATGAAGGCACTGACTGTTAGAAACATCACATGAGAAGGTTGTCTTATGGCAGAGATGAACTATTTTATTGCAGCCATCATTCATGCCCCTCTTAGGAGTAATACACAGAACCAGGGCTGGAAATCATGGACCTGTACTAGCAGCACTGTGCCTCAGTGCTTCTGCGTAGCCTCAGCGTTCGTTGGGAAATAGCCATCAAGATCGACTCCAGAGGAAGGAATGGAGTGCTTCCATAGTGGCCTCCTACCTTTTGGGTATGAACGACTTAAGTCAAAAACCTCATAGAGAGAAAGAGGAAATTAACTACAACCCAACCCATCTAACGCAGCTACTTCTGTGGCCTCAGTGTCTGAAATATCTGAGCACTGCAGAATGTTTGTAATATATTTCTCCTAGGAGTACACATTGCTGTTAATTTCCCATTTTACAGAGGATAGTTGAAGTATAACTCTCACACTTCAGTGTTTCTTCCTACCCTAATTTTAGATGTCTACAAGGGAGATACTGCAGGCTAAGCTAGTTATCCAAGCTTGTTTGCAAGGAGTGGAGAGAAGTCACTATCAGAAGGTGATTCCCTGTCTAAACATACGCATTTAACCATTCCAGAATATTTCCCTGGAGATTCCTTCATTGGCCCTGTCATGATTTTTTACACCTTCTCGTTAATGCATCTTCCTGTTCAAGGAGCTGATACTTGCTAAAAGGGATGTGGGGCTCCTCTGCTATAGCATTTGCTGCCCCTAGTATAAAAACAGATGGATACTGTGTCCAGGACATAAGTATCCTTTGGGATGCATGACATTCTAGAAATATAAGATAATGGTGAGGATGATTACTAATGAATCCAAGGAAGTTCTAAGAAAGAAAGTTAAGACAAAGGGATGTTTGTTTATTCCCAACTGGGCTTCCTCAGGGTCAAAGTATCACACCCATGAATCCCTGGTGTGTTCATATGTCTCTATGTTAGTGTAGAAAAAAAGATAAGGTGGTGCCAACATTTCCATTATGCTGCTTCATTTGCAAAGTTTTGAAAGTAAGCCATAAATAAAAGCACTCCGGAAGACACTTTGGCAGATGGCATCCTGACTCATGAGTGAATCTGGTTGATTTTGCTTTCCATTTACATTTTTTGACATTTTTTTCTTAAAAAGAAGACAAGAAAATGACTCCAGATAAACACAAGACCCAAAACATTATGACACAAAAGCATTACTATGGGCTACAAGACCACTTAGCAGGAGAGAAAAATAATGATGTGCAAATATCTGAAGATCATCCAAGAAGAAAGATCAGTCATTCAGGGAGGTCCAGGGTGGAGGGGGGCTAACGCAAGTTGCAGAGAATTAAGAGCAGTGGGTTGAGGCTGAGCAAAGGAAAAATTAGCTTGAGGAAAACTTTCCTACGAGTGGACTAGTCTCCCAAGGCAGGAGATGGAAACCTGATTGTTTGAGTCACACAGCCCTGGACTGGCTCTGTTTCTGAAGAACTGTTGCGGTGAGCTATCCCACATGGGCAGGGAGAAGCCTGTGTACCTTGGAGATTTCAATTCCCCACTTGGATGACTCACTTCAAAGTGCAGGATGAATTTTAAGTTGGTGGGTTAACTGCCTGAGTGATGCTTGCCAGGACACGTGTGTCTCTGCTAAGAGGGGAAGACTTCATTGCTTAGATAGTGCTAAAGTTTCACCTGCTCTGCAAGCATACCAGAAATCATCAGTTGTTAAGCTACGTCTAGCCACCAGCACAAAAGAAATACAGAAAACATTACCTTCCCTCCTTCCGACCCTGGCAGCTGATGAATGTTTATAGTGCAGAAAAGACTGTTTGTTTGAAGCCATAAAATACATAGGAATGGAGGAGACGAAGATGGTTCAGTACCTGGGAAGACTGTCCTATACAGCATTGTAAGAACCCAAAGAACCATTTTCAAAAGCTCCTCCATTCAGCAGACCGAGTCACACCTATAGTTCTCCCTTTCTCTCTCCCTGCAGTTGCCTTATGTGTTGTTCAGGAGAGGAATCTTCTCTGCTTACCCAACCCAGGTGAACCCTATCTTTTCGTTGACCCTTAAGTTACTAACTCACATAGCTGCTCTTGACTATTTAATCCAAGCCTGATTCTACTCCTGGCCTATGACTTTTTCTAGGTGTAAGGCAGAATCTCCTTTTCTTTGAAGGCTCCGCTATAATTCAGCCAGTATGATAACTGATCCCAGTATAGGACCTTCACTTTCCCCCTCCCTTTTTGTGAACAGCTTCTTGGAAGGCATCTCTCCAACTGGTCACTTCTTCCTACTGGTGCTGGCAACTGATGGAAACAATTGCTCATGTTTGCACTGGGTGGGCATACTTATTAATTCCAGCACTAAACACAGAAAGGGCAAATTCTTCAGGAAATGGGGACAGATTTCTATTACACATCTCAGTTATACTTCCATACCAGAATGA
Source organism: Fulmarus glacialis (assembly GCF_000690835.1). Classification (NCBI taxonomy): domain Eukaryota; kingdom Metazoa; phylum Chordata; class Aves; order Procellariiformes; family Procellariidae; genus Fulmarus; species Fulmarus glacialis. The sequence continues at coordinate 83,524 of NW_009191012.1, read as the reverse complement.
CACTTTGAGGTCTGAAAGGGATTGCTGTCCATGAACACAGGAACATGTCCCAATATACTCCAGAGCTAAGCACCCTATTAAGCTAATGGGCATCTCCAGAGAAGCTGCTATAGATATGGAAGACAGGTGAGCCAGGGCATGTGTCATGATGATGGCCATTGTTGTAGTGCAGGTTGGAACATTAGGGTCTCAAACACCCTACCCTTGAAGAGAAACCAAAGTGGTAATTTGGGTTATTCGACATGGAGGACTGAGTTCAGGGGTGACATGGCTCAGAAAAGTTTATCCAGACTTTCTCTGAAAATCCAGCTCAAACTTGGCCTGTTTGTTTCCATGAGGAGAGCATCTGCACGCCTTTTTGCAAATCTCCCAGCAACAATGATATAAATAAAACCTTAGACTACAGGGCTGTCCTGACAACTTGTCCTGCCCTTTCCTACAGGGGGGGCTTATTCCATGTAATACTCCTTATATCTACATGGAAACTTTTTTTTGTGTGTGTGTGTGTCTGTCCTTTTTTTTTTCTTTTTTAATCTTGGCAAGGAAGCAGGAAAAGATCTACCAAGCTAATGATTAATGCAAGGAATCACATCCTCACATATTGAACAAATAAATATAAGCTAATATAAATAGGAAAATACTCTTGGAATTTGTCAGTCAGTGGTCTTATTATCTTGAGCTCCAAAGCCAAAATTGCAGACTATGGTTTACAGATGCTCTTCCCCCTCCTCCTCCTTTTCCTTTTTCTTTCTTTCTTTTTTTTTTTTTTTTGTCAAGGCAGCTCAAAGGGGCTTGTGGCTCCCTTGCTAGGAATTGCTCCTCTGACAGAAAATTCGCTCCCCTTTTCAAATGAGTTTGGCAAATGTAAGTGAAAAGGTTGCTAGTAAATATTCTTTGAAAACATTTATAGGTTTCTGAGGGTGCATGAAAACTGTTTGGCCTGCAGTTCACAGAACTTCCACCCCACCAGAGACCCAGGAAATTCTTCACCATGTTTTTTGCCCCAACTAATTCTCCGTTCCCAGGATGCTTGAGACACCGCTTTCTCTTGAAAAGTCCCACACATGAAAAAAGAAAAGGAAGAAAAAACAAAGTAAAAAGAATGTAAAAGGGACCCATGTTTTTATCACTTTTTTCATCTGGTTATCTTTAGTTTAGAGTTTAGAGGAAATTACAAGTCTTCCTAGACATTTAGGTGCTCAGCTCACAGGATCAGGGAAATGAGGGGTTTTGTCTGGGATCATTGATAAATCGGTGCAAAATGACTTTTCTACATACTATACTTTGTTAGTTTGGGGTTGGTTTTTTTTATTTGTAGCCCCCAAATCTTAATTTGTCTGAAGTATCTTTTCCCTAGCTTTCAAATGACACCAGTCTTACTTAGGTGAGTTTGGGACTACTCTTTGTCTTCACTGAGACTTTAAGTCAGAAAAGTCACGGCATAAGTGGGCATATTTGTCAGTACATACCTATTCCCTGGGTCAGGCCTTCAGTTTTGGATCGGTGCTATAGAAGCAGAGGTTCCTGTGGCAGCCATCAGTAGTGAAAAAGACTGAATTTTCAAGTGCTGGCTCTATATAGTCTTTCTTCTTTACTCCATGGGCATTAGGAAGGGAGAAGCTGGTGAACCTGTTCCTACTTTAGGGTTCATGAAGCTGAATTTGTGTGCCAAAATCTGTGTTTTTCATTATCAGAAAATTTTCCTCTAGATAATATTCATTCTCCCACAATTACTTGTTAAAGAAAAAAAAAAAATCCCACAAACTACTGATTGTTCAGCAGAGAAATATTATCCAACAGCTCCTCTACATTAGATATTTTCATTGCGTTCCTCTCCCTGCTTTGCTGCTTTGACTCTGTGAGTTGCACTTTGGTAAGAAGGACCTTCAGCTGTAAGTCCCTCCAGGATCTCACATGAAATGAGCACGATAGGTCTCAGCTCCCTCCTTTCTGGGCCAATTGTCAGGGTCACAGAAAACTCCCAGTACAGTTGGCAATCTCCTGTTAGAGATCTCAGCTGGGAGGCCATGTGAACCACTGGCCAAAGCTGCAAAAAAATTTGAGCCGGTTTCAAGGTTCAAAGGGGAAGGAAAACAAAAAAACCTTTGCTAATTCCCAACGTTTCTGCTGACTCAGCATCCAAACAACTGGAAGTTTCTCCTTGACTGGGAGAGATATGTCCAAACATAAAGCCTGGACCTGGCCACACTTTTGTGTTGTAAGAAAGTTTGTAACCAGACCTCCACTCTACAGTTGGCCCCGAGCCAGTACTCACAAAGCAGAATGAAACCCCTCTTAGATTGTTTAATGCATCCCAGGAACTAGAGCAGAGCTGGACACAGCCGTGGTTTTGGATGGGAATATCAGGGGCCAAAGAGTACACCCCATACTGGGCAACAATGCCACGGGGCAGCAAACAATGTTTCGGGCTCATAATTATTCACATTCAGGGAAAACCCAAGGGTCTGCTTCAGCCAGGGTCTCACCTTTCTTTTCTTCACAATTGAATCAGGGTCTCCAAGAAAGACCCAAGTCTTCCCAAATTCTGGTGTGCATGTTGTGGATTCAGCAGAAATGTGCTCAGACTTTGAGCTCTGGGAGATTTCCATGTCAGTAGTTTTGCTAATTCGGTCCTTTTTCTACACTTCCCTCAGAGCCCTCTCCCATAAGTGCTTCATCTGTTCTAAGAGCCTGGGCTGCTGGGCTTGGCCACGTAATCAATTTACCATCCCCAGGCTTGGCTGACTTTGATAAAGAGGATTTAGAGGGTTAATTTGAGCCCTCATATTTCTGAGGGGATGCTATACTTAGGAAACTTTCTGCATTGCGCTTCAGCACGGATTAGTTGTTCTGCTTCCCATAAAACCTTATGTCTGCCAGCTTGCCTAGGATTAGAACTAAAATGGAGTGTGTAGATCCCATTGCCACAAATAGAGCTTCTGCAATAGGGCTGCTTTGCTTGGGATATGAGCCAAAGTTATAAATATTGAGGGCCTGATTTTTTAGCCCATCACAGTTGTAGTGTATATATGTATGTATGCATGTATGTGTATATATATATACATACATAGATATGTGCGTATGTGTGTGATACTTCACACCCATGGTCACCCTGAATGCACACAAGCAAATTTTTCATGCTGTCCTTGAAAACTTCATATGCCAGGACAGAGCCAGGCTACTATTAGCGATGTTTTGGAACAGAAATTAAATTAGAACTTTCGTCCTCAGTGAGACAGACTTGATGTTTTTAACTCTCAAAGGACACATCTCTCTGTGGAGTTGCTTTGTGTGACATTCACAAGGAAAGACCACCTGGAGACCTGCTTGAAAAGGTAGACTTTTCCATTTTATGGTTTCAAATGATACCTCTAGCACTGCATAACTATGCTGTCTGCTTTCCCTGAGGGGAGGGTCTTCCTTGGGAATACAGAAGGAAAATGTCAGAGTCAGACTAGTCAGCTTGTTACTCGAAGCCTGTTGTCTCTTCCTCTGGCTTGTTTGTAGACCTTGATTAAATCTTGAAAGGGGCACAGCTGTTCCTGGTACTAACTGCCAACCTCCTCTTTAAATGAGCAACATTAATTCTCTGTGTTGGTTATGTTATCATTCATGAAAGATGGTGAATGGGCAGCTTGCCAATGGAGGTCCACAAACATGAAGGCTGGTGGTGCAAACACTCTGCAGCGTGGTTTGAAGAAGCCAGTCTGTGAGGGATAAGAGCCTTGAGGTGCTGCTGGTCATGGGCTGACTGTGATCTGGCTAACTTAGCTGGAAAATGGTCCTGAGGGACTCAGCGTCAAAGGCAGGAGAGGGAGGACCAGCAGGGAGAGGTTCAAAACCTCCATTTCTGACAGTCTCCAAGCCTGCTGACCACTCTGAATGGCTGTAGGGGCTGAACAGACATGCGGGTGCTGCTGAGAAGAAGAATTACTCCTCACCTCTCTAAATTCCCACTGTCCTGAACAGGACCGGAATGAAAAAGCATCTCCACTTTCCTGTTCCTGCAGCCTTGGAAGGAAAGAAGTGGAGACAATGCATACGAAAAAGCACCCCAAGCAGAAACCGGGGCAGCTGCTCTAATCACAGGCAGAGGCAGAGAATCCTCTCCTTTCCCAGCCCAACCTCACCTTCTGTTGCAGACTATAGCAGTCCAAAAGCCCTGCTATTGCAAAATCCCAGGCATAGGTGGAAGGACACGAAGACAGATTGTTTTTCCTTTATAAATCCACGGTGGTAACACCTAAAAACCCCAGCCCAAGAAGAGAAGGCCCCTATGGAGGGGCCTGTATATAGGTCAGAGCAAAACCAACTATGCCTGACACTAAAGGTTTTTGAATTTGAGAGGCTATTCCATTCACATGTATTAAATCTGCCCACTTCTTGCTGTGTGGGTCATCCTCATGCCAAGTTTTCCTTGTAAATCAGGAGCAAAAAATACACTTCAGGCTTGGTGCCATGCAGTGAAAACACATGTCTTGTCTGTACATAATTGTACAGAAACTGGAGCCTTTTATTTTCCGTGAGAACAGGCCCCTGACAATCAAATCCTGTCTTTCTGAGACACTTATCTGGCATCTCGTCACATAGTTTCTGAGCATTTCGTATGCCTGACTTTACCTTCCCCAGACTCCTGCAAGGTTGGGAGGTGCTGCTGGTTTTTTGCACTGATGAATACTTCCCAATATATATACTTTTTTATTAATTTCCTCCAAAAATGCTTATTAATTTCAACTAACATCACTCATGTTGAATTTCTTAGGTAAAAAAAATAAATTGGTCTGACATCTCACAAATTATTCCTGTTTTTGTTTTGAAACATTACACAGATGTATCTATATTTAACTTTTCTTAAATAGAGATAATAGTTTTCTCTTCTCCCCACCTTTTTCCAAACGGTGAAAATTAAACAAAAAGGCTTATTTTGGACTGGATGGAGTATTTATATTTGACCTCCCAATAAAACAAACTGCTTTTTGTTGTTGATGCTTTACTGGAAACATTTCAGATGAATCCCAGTCTACATATTTTTAATGTAGATTTTTAAGCTCGGCTTATAAACCAAAACATTTTTTCATCCCGTTATCACCTATTATATCAACGAAGCTTGTGGCGTAGGTGATTTAAATTCCTTACCTAGGGTCACACAGGGCACTGGTGACAGAGAGCTGCATGGAGATCTCCCAGTCCCAGGGTACTGCAGGGAAGTGCACGAACCGGGGCTCACCCTTCTCTTCAAAGCCTCTCCAATTATCTCCTCACTCTGCAAACCAAGTGAAATTCTTTTCAGAACTCACCCAATGAACTGGACTGTAAGAACTGGTGCCAAGGATTTTTCATGTTTTGAGATATTCTTTCTTTTCTTTTTTTTTTCTTTTTTTTTTTCTGGGAAATTATCTTTCACAGAGTTAGGACACGCTTTCCCTCTCTCCCCCCTTCCCCGCATATTTTCTGTTTCTGCTTTTTTTCACTGTAAATCTGGAAGATTTCTGATTTGAAAAGCATATTTTCTCTCCTGTTAGGAACGGGTAGAGGTCTGGCAAGCTTGCCCTTGCCATCTGCCCTGTCAGTGAAAGCTCTTGCGCTTCCAACTTAACCCATGGAGATGACCTTCTGCCACCCTCTCCTTACTTTAGCATGAGATTTGGGGGCTGCTACCGCACATAAAGCAGACAGACCTGGCTCCAGCTCTGTCAGGACCAGATCCACAGAGGTGAAACCCGCAGAAGTCAGGAGCCTAAGTGCTCTCCATAAGCCTAAATACTTTGCTGCTGCTGGACCCAGTGCAGCTGCTGACGGCAGGAGACCGTGCCTCCACTTCGTAGCTGCTCTGTTCAGTGTCCTGAGCAACCCCCTGCTGAATTTTCCCACCCTGCGGAGGGAAATTAAATTCTTTGTCAGAGCTGGGAAATCCCCAGAATGGCCTTAAACCACGTTCTTCAAAATGCAGTCGACACTTTGCAGTGTGCTCTGTTCATGCCCGCGCGTGCACACGCACACAGCAGCTTGCTGCTCAGTCCTCCCCGGGGACAACCGTGAGAGTTTATTTTACAGTAACTCTCATACGGTGGTTAAAAAATGGCTCTCACAGCCCTCTGAGGCTTCAGATCCTCCTTCTGGGCTAACGCCAGCACCCTTCGAGAGCAGCAAGAGATACACATTTCCTTGGTCAAAACTGTTCCCTCTGTGTCATCTTCCACCCTGTTTACTCACTGCAGCTCTGGGTTGGACACACTAAGTAGGCTGAGAGGGCCAGGCAGATAACCCAACTCCTCTCCCAGATGTTTAAGGGAAGATTTGCAAGCTTTTGCCAGAAAGCAATTGTTCCCAAGTGGTCTGCCCTCTTGACATGATGGGCCACCTCTGCCAGGTACTCCAGGGGTCTGGATGACAGAAGGACTTGGGAAAATTCACAGATGATCATGGTTCTTTGGGAGTGCAGAGCTGGGTTGCAAGGTGACCTGGTGCCGGTCCCCTCAGGTGGGCTCCCTGGCTTGCTTCCCACTCTCAGGTGCCCTGCACCTCTGTCAAACACTGGGTACAACCATGGCATGGGGCTGGCTTGCAAGCCCTCCTGCCTCCCTCCCATCCCTCTCCTGGTGGGACAGCACAGAGGCTGTGCCATTGGAGCAGGCTGGGGGGACCCAGGTGGGGATTGCACTATGGCAGTGACCATAGCCCTTCCTCAGTGCCCCAGGAAGGTGCGAGCACAAGAGGTGGGTGCTGACCGCAGTCAGTGCCATTTGCCTACTGAAGTTGTGAGCTTCCAGCTGGTGCAAGGGAGATGTCCGAGGAGCACTAAATCACCTGGCTGGGCTAAGAAACAGGTGGGATCCATGTGGCCCTTAGAGCCACGTACCAGTGCTTTGAAGTTTTCTGCACAAATTCGGGAACCAGGACCCTGTGCATCACTGGTTTTGACTGGCAAAAATATTTCAGATGCTCTGACAGGTTCAATAAGAAACTCAGGCTCCACAAAACACCATTGCCTGTAAATTCTGGCCTTCTCTAATTTGGTACAGACTTTCCCTGCATCGGCCACTTTGCAGACCTCCTCTGCTTTTGCTCTTGGTGTGTGCCCTGAAAAAAGGATTTGGGGAGGCAGTTGTGTAAATGGGATTCATCTGAGGAGGGGCGGCAGAGTGGGGAGAGGGGTGGTGTTTTATCAGAGACATGGGGCGAAGCTTCCCCCAGTGAAAGGCAGGCTGGGAAGCGATGCCGTATGCATCCTTGAGATGGATGAAAGTGCTTTCCCAGCTGTGCTCACCTGGATGTTGCCTAAAGGTCCAGTTGAGGTGAGAGCCAAAGTTTAATGAGAAGAGCACGTGGGCTGCTGGGTCAGGAACCGTTCCCATGGTCACATGGAGTTTACAGGACAAAGAAAGAGACACACATTTGCTGCAAATGTCTGAGAACAGGAAACGAGTTGAACCGGGAAGCGGGGAGGAGAAAGAAATGGCAGCCAGGAAAGAGGTTTGGCTTCTGGTTGAGGTACCACAACCTCCAAGAGAAAGATGGTGAACTGGGGCTTGCATTGGTGTGAACAGGTAGGACCACACTCCCCTCTCCAGCCTGGAACAGGGGAGAAAAGACATGTGATGGTGCCTACGAGGCCAATATTGGGGGTATTTAAGCTCTAAAATTCTCTGCGGGGGCAGGTGGAGGCACTCGGCACCCTGCCCAAGCCTGAAGGAAGGCTCTTTCATAACTCACCAAGTGCTGGGACGAAATGCCCCTGTTCCTGTGATGAGGATACAGGAGCTCAGAGCAGAGGGCAGTGCGTTGCCCAAAGGCCATTTTTCTGAATCCCCCTGCCAAAAAGCCACATTTTAATGGGAAGGTTGTGCTCTCCAACCCTGCGCCTGCTCCTTCCTAATTCACGTAACTGAAGATGCTTGTACCGATCTGCCCCGGTTTGTCCTCTTTCCTCTGGAGACCTGTTCACAGGTGGCTGCAGAGAAATTCTAGTCCTGTCCTCCATGGGGATTTCTCCTGTGTCCGCAGTAAAGTTTCAAGGATTCACTTGCCCTCTGGCCCAAAGATTTGGACACTTGCCTGCAGTACGAAGAGGCGCTGGCTGGGATTTCCCCAGCAGCCCGCAGGAGTCAGGTGCCCAGACTGTCCGCAAGGGAGGAGTGCTTCAGTTCCTCAGGCTCCCTTCAAGTCCTCCAGGAAGAAGCCAAAGGCTTCCCAGACCAGGTGTCCTGCTGGCTCCAGCACCCCCAAATCCAATCCCCTGTCGCCTGAGGGGATACAGAAGCCGTTGCTGCTGCCGGCAGCCAGCTGAAAACTGCTGATGTCCCCAGCCTGTCTGCAGATGTGCCTTCCTCTCACTCCCGGACCTTTCCAGACTGGTTGAGTTTGTTGGGTTTTGGTGTGGTTTACACAGATTCTTTGGGAAAGTTTCTCACACCAACTTGCCCCTAAGTTCCCATACAAAAAAAAAAAAAAAAAAAAAAAAATCCTGGCATTACACTTGCCAAAAACTTTTAGCTAAAGTAAAAGCCAGTAGCTGCTGCTTTTTTTTTTTTAAGTGGTTGTTTTAATTTTAAAAAGATAAATAAATTCAAAGGCACCAGTCCAGGCACTGGTTTTAATTTCTGGGAGGAGAAAAAAGCATCTGAAATCACTACCAGTTTTCTTTTTTTTCCTGAGACTTGTAACTTAAAGTGACCAAAATAATTGCATTTTTTGACAGTGACCAGAACAATATCCTCTAGGCATTCAGAACAGGAATCTTTCTGGACTATCCTGAATTAAGAACCCTGCTTGCAGCTGTGAATTTGGTGCTAAGAAGTATCTAACAAGTAGATTATACCTTCACCACACCACCACCCTCTTTTTATTTTAACATGAGCTGTACTGCGAAAGTAGGTAGAAACGGGTTTTGGACAGAAATACGCCCTGGAGTCAATCTTTGGGCTTTGAGGGAGAAGAGACTCATAAAGAAACTCTTTGGGTCCATCTCTAAAATCAAATGGCAGAAACTGCTGACACATATGGAAGACTTTACACCCAAAAGTTTTGGCCCAGAATGTTTTCTTTTTCTGTTTAATTGTTATTTTTCTATTTCACCATTTTTAAGTGGCTTGCAGCTGATACATCTCTGCCAGTAAGTGAGTGCAGACTGAGTCACTGTTTTATATAGATCTGTCCATAAAGTCATGGAACTGACTTTTGAAATTTCTTGCCAAAGAGGAGGAAAGTTTGGGGGAGGGTAGGAGAAGCTGACGGAGGAAAGGGCAGAGGACCCTCCAGTCTTCCTGACCCCTTTGCTGAGACTTTGTGCTGAGAGCCTGCTTTTTAGAAGATTGACTGGATGGGTGATCTTATGGAGGTGGTGTGAGGACTGCGCCTGATGGGGCTGTAACAAGTGAAGGTTTTCAATGGCCACGCTGGATGCAGCATCAGAATGAAAGCTTCAGTCAGTTTTGCACCGTCTGACATGAGTTTGCCCGGTTTGGGAGAGAGAGGGTTGACTCTTGTGGGTGTACAGCCAAATGTCTGTCCTTCACCTGCTTGTTGTGCTCCAGGTCCAAGCACAGCCACTGAACATGCTGTGCCATCTCTAATGACAAGCAAGTATCTAGCTGCTCTTTAAATCAGGACTCTCAGGCCTGTTCCTTCCCAGTGAGGGATTTCCTAGAATTTCACAGCAAGGAATGAAGCAGAGGCATTTCTGAGCTTTGTAGTTCTGGCCACCTGCAGCTCCTGGGCTTCACCCCATGTTGCCTCAATGAGGAGGGGGCCCCGCTAAGGAACATGGTGTTTCACCCAAGTCTAGCCCCAATGCAGGACATGTTCAGCTCCCAGAGGGAAATTTAGGTCCATTTCACAGGAAGGCTTGTTCAATTGCAATACAGCATACATTTGGCTAGCCAGGTTGGACTCCAGTTTGGAGGTAAAAGGCAAGACAGAAATGCCAGTAATTCTGGCTTTGCCAGTGATGCCCTGTGGCCCCAAGAGTCTAAATCTGCACCTGACCAGACAGCTTTGATAAGGACACATCTTTGCATGAATTGCAATGTTACAACAGCTTCCAGATATGTTTTTTTCCTGAGCTTTGCAAGACACGTTTATCTCACCAAGAGGAGTTTTAGCAGGCTGGCAGTGTGCTTAGGCAGGACTCTCTCTTGCCCCTCTCTTTCTTTCTGAATTATTTTGTAGGGTTAAGTGGGGGTATTGTAGGTAGGACTCAATTAACTCAGAACAAGATCTCATCTGCTCTGGTAACACAGCTTCCAATTTGTTGAGGACTGAAGCACCCTTTCAAATCTTTTGTATTAAAAAAAAGAGCAATAAAACTGCTGGGGAAACCCCATGAAGATCAGGTCTCTGCTGAGATTCTAGTCTGGGTAAAAGGGCTGCAGGTACAATTTGGTGAGCTGAAGGCAGTTTTCTTTTTTTGAGCTGCCTGACTGATTATTCCTGCAACGAGGCAGGGAGTGCTCACTGCTGCTGCCAGCAATGCTGCTCAAGGGCTGTGAAGGCAATATACCCTGCCGACTGCCCACCACTGAAGGGATCTGGTCCCAGCCGAGAGGTGTCACTTGCTAGCTGCCTTCAGTGGGCAGCATCTGGGTCTGCAGTATGTGACGTGTGCTCTAGGACTGGGAAAGGCGCAGGCTTGCATGCCGCTGGCCCCTGATGGACTTCAGGGGGAGGCAGGAGGGGATGCACACTGCTGAGCTACCCAGAAAGCCACAGCTTTCAGAGATGGGCTTGACACATGCTGTGGGCCTTTTTCTATCCTTCTGTGTCCCCCGCTGCTGCTTGCTTGCAAACTCCTTCACAAGACAGAGGAGGTGGAGGTAGATCTGAAACTAAACTCATCTGCCTGTCCTGAAAAGAGAGGGAGGCTTTGCTTGCGTGTTACCAAAGTAACCAAAAAAGCAACCTCCTGACACTGCCGTGTGAGTCCTCAGTTGGTTTTATAGCCTTTTGGCAAGGTCCTTCCCACCAAATGATATTACCAGAGCCTGTAAGCAGAGCCACTCTAATGAGGAAAACTCCTGCTTTCTGCAACTGCTAATGTCATAAGTGGCAATTTTATGGCTAAATCAGAAGACAAAAAAACAAGGGGAGAAAGGGAGAAGAAAACCTCTCCGTTTTAAAATGCAGCCAAAGAAATCTGCAGGAATCTACTGCTGCCAATTATTTTAACAGCTCCAACCTGTTTCCCCAGCAGAAGGAAAAAAATAAAAATACCCCTTCCAGCCCCTCCTTCTCTGTCCTTTGGGAAGAGAGGGGTTTGGATTAGCTCTTCAGAATGAAAACAAACACATTGGGGCTTTTATAGAGCCAAGCTGTTCCTGTGTCTTGAGAGCGGAGCAAGAAAAGATCTAACAGGTGCTGTGTGATTTTATATGGCAGCGTCGCAAGAGGCGCTGGTTCTCACTCGTGAAAGGAGGCTTTCTTTGCCCTTCAGCTGGTGCCCTACTCTATTCCCGGAGCTGATGGCTTTAGTTTAACAACCTATGGTGGTTACTTAAGCTCCAAGCAGCACCAGAAGGCTAAGCTTGTGTCCGTCATGTTCCTTCCCCCTGCCAAAGGTGAGTCCTGGGGTGAGGGACTCCCTCGATGGCTGGTGGGACTCCTGCTCCACTCCATGCCCCACCGTGAGCACTCCAGGGGGACCTCGGTATAGCTAGGGTCAGGGCTAGAAAACTGGCTTTCCCAAACAACCCTATCAACCCCCCAAGCTCAGGTCCTCACGGAGGTAATCCTACTAAATGGGCTGCTGAGTGCAGCCCAGCCCTCCTCAAAGTCCTGGGAGCAAGTTGCATTTCATGTCATTATGCAGCGAGAGCCATGCATCCTACAGTAACAAATGGCTCTGAAACTGCCATGAGCCCGGAGCAACCTTGGGACAAAAAGTCTTCCTCCACAGTAGATGGGGAAGACCCTGGATAAAGACTAGCCAACCAGCAGCAAAGTGGAAAAGTTTTCAAAATCCGGTGACATATAAATGTAAGCACTGACATCATTTCCAGGGAGTCCCCAAATGAACCCCGCAGGCCCTGGGCCTGCCTTGCAATTTGCTAAGCAAGGAGCTACAGAGGCCTCTGCATCCTTTGGAGGAGAGATGTAGCATGCGATCGCATCCCCATGACACACGGCTATGAGGCAGAGATGACGCAATGGGGATGGAGGAGGTCGAATCACAACTATTTTAGAGGGTCTGCTGGGACAAACGCTTGAATTGAGCCACATTTGGGGCTGGCCTTTTATTGTCTTGTTACTCTTGCCATAAAAATAACCTCCAAATTAGCCCCAGCTGTTAGCAGGTTTCATCATTAAAATTTTGTTTGGTATCTGAGAGGAAGGAAATAAGCCACTTAAAGAACAATATTGCATTTTTTTCTGTTTTCTCCCTCCCTTCACACCCCCCCCCACATACACCAGGATGTCTAGACCTGGGTTTCTCCATTGGGACTGGTGAACTACTGTCAGATAAGACAGCAGACACCATTCCACAAACTTTTTAATTTCTTCTAGGAACCATTCCCTTCCCCCTTGACACGCATTCTCATGCACAAAAGCAAAGGAACGAATGCACTGAGGGAAAATTTAAGCTTCAAAGTTTTAGTTGCATTTTTACTTGTCTGGAAATGTGGCAATACCACGCAAGGCTGGCTGTTCTTGTACAGATCCACTGAGCAGACTAATAGAGTGCAGATCAACAGCAGGAAACATATGCAAGCCACTCAGCTATGCATCCAGATAAATATGGAAGCTCTTTAGCACCTGGCTTTCTAGCAGCCCCAGTATCCTCTTCAGCTGCATCATGCTTGGGAGGGTAGAGAAGCCTTCAGCAGAGGCAAGAGCATGCCTCTGATGAAGCTGGTAATCTGCAGTGTTTGACTTTTCCCTTGTGCCTTTTGACAACAGGGAGGGAAGATGGGGAGGCAGGGACTATGCTCTGCTGCAATTTTGTCCCCTGCCAAAAAAAGGTGGAAGTTTTGAGGACCATCTCAAGGATTGCAAGAAGAAACAGGAGGTGCTGTGGGGCTGATAAGGACATCCAAGCCTTGGAGCAATTCAGCTAGGGATTTTCTGCATGTTCCTGGGAAGAATATTAGCATTATAAATGGCTCTTGTCTTGTTAGGCTGAGTTGTCACTCAGTCCAGTTCTTAGCAATGGGACCCAACTAGCTTTGTTGCTAACTAATCATCAGGGTGGGTATTTTCTGGCACCATTAATGCAAATTCCATGGAAGTGATGGATCCATCTTGCCATGCTTGACAGTGGATTTTGCTTAGGATCTTGTAACAATTTCATTTTTGATTGTTGTTATTAAAACAGAAAGTTTTTGTGGAAATGTATTGATTTCAGAGAAAAGTGTCTCTTACCTGCAACGCCAGATGTGGTCAAAAAAGGAGGGAGCAGGTGCTCATTTGAAGTGGGGAGGTTCAGCTTCAGATTCTGGCTGTGTTTTGCTGGTTTTCTGGGTGCAAACCAGGGTCATTTCACCTTGTTGCTCTTAGAAGTGGTCCCTGTTCACTGACAGCTCCTGCTGGGCGGCTCTGCTCCCTCAGCTCAACAGGGGCACATAAAGAGCAGACTCAGCTGAAGAGGCAGAAGTCTGTGGCACAGGGATAAGATGAGGTTTAGGGGCCAAAAAGAGCTAAAGCAGCTGGATACTTCCTTGGAGACAAAGCACTGGTGCCTCCTCCCCAGGGAGTCTCACCCCTGTTGCCAAAGGGAGATTAGGTGCAGGGTGGTCATCACTCTGCTAATCTGTCCTGGCATGCAAGAAATAAGATATTTTACTCACTATGCCCCACAGTCCAATGAATTTCCGGGCATGCAAACTTTAAAAGTGAGTAGGAACCCGCTCAGGAGCCATCTGAACCCGTGTTTTCCACAAAGCAGATCAGTGCTCTGCTCTCCAGGAGGAAGGTGGGGAATTCGATGAGGGGCAGGAGGTGGTGAGGGCACTCGCTCTCTCTTCACAGTGTTTAAAATGTCCCAGCTTCATTCCACATTGCAGAGAAACCTTGTTTCTGAAACCTCAGCACTTCTTTGTGAAATGACATTCCTGGTCTGCAGCCAGCCCGAAAAGTTGGTCCCTGAGGTTATCAGTTCAGCTTCAGCCCAGGAATGATCAGGGAAAGAAAAAAAGAAAAATCCATTACTGCTTGACAGCTGGATTTGACTCTGTGTAGAACGGGTTGGTGGGCTAAGGCCAACTGGAGCAAAGTAAAATGCTTTTTTGGTTGTTTTTTTTCTTTCCAACTGATAGTAGTTGGCAGAAGCCAAGGGCTGAGAAGAGTGCAAAGGAACCTGTATCACCGCAGAAAAATTGATTTTAAATATACATCTATCCCCAAGCCCCATGCCACCCCCAATACACCCCATCGATATTGAGTGGAAATGTCTGACTATTAATGTAATAGGCAAACAAAGAAGTGAGGACTAGAAGAGGCAGTTGGGTCACTGAAGCCTGGTTCCCTGCTATTCCTAGTCACTACTGCATATCATCACTTTCACAGCTGGATCTTAGTTGCAGGGACTATAGGTTCTCAAATATCACAGCAATGCTCCCATGAGAGTACCAAGACAACAAAACCCTGTGAAAGGCCATGTTGGTTTGGTTTTTTTCCCCTAATCCTACATACAGCTATTTGGAGGAAGTTAGAGTTTTCCCTAACTTTCCACTTTGAATTTGACTAGCTCCCAATTTGAATCAAGCTTCTTCAGCAAGAACATTTTAAAAAGTAAAAAAGAAGACATATATCACTTTTCCTCCCCACTTTTCTCCAAGTTTAAGATAAGATAGGACATCTCTCCCAGGACATTCTTTCAACAATATGACCCATAGTATATGTGTAAAGGGAGAGCATAAAATCAGGTCACGTATAAGGTAGTATTTCCTCATGATATCCTCTCAGCGATCACTTGTTTAGAAACTTTTCAAGCTGGAGGCTGGATTTAGACTGTTGTATTAATTACCAATGGACTTGTTCTCCCAAAACTTATCTGGTTTTTAATCCACTTCTGCCTTTGATTTCCAGAGTAACCTGTGGCAACGAGTCCCACAGCATTCATTTTAAACATCTGTTTCCAGAAACCCAGAAGATTGGAAAAAACTTTTTTTAAAAAGTTGCTTTGGTGGTGCTCAGTGCTTATAAACAATCAGGTGTTTGCATCTCCAGTGGTCTACCTCATCCCCCAACCCCCAAGAGCTTAGATGAACCCAAGCTGTGGACTGGGATCCAGAAGGAGAGCTAGTGCTCAGTTTTAGGATCCAGGATTTAGCAATTCTTTGCATCCCATAAAGAGCAGAAGCAGCTGCAAAGCTGAGCTTCTGATGTGAACTTGCAAACTTTTTGAGACCTATGCCACTGGGATTTAAGTGGAACTCACAGCCCACTTCAGGTTCGCAATGCTGCTTTTCTCCCATTGCTGGCTCTGTTCCTGCCTGCTTCTGTAACTCTTGCACTTGAGCATGTAAAGGTAACAAGAGATATGATAGTAAGAGCAGAATGGTTTATAGACTCATATACATTTCCTCCTAAAAAAAAAATTAAAACCTCTGATAATAAAGGTTCAGTCCCCTCCTGAACTCCAAAGCATCTTTTTGTGAAATGAGTCAGAAATCTTCAAGTCTTAGGTGGATGCTAGATCTCCAGGAAGATCTGGGGGAGCTGAGGAAGGTAGTATTTGGCTGCTTTAAATACACCAAGAGAATGGTTTGATTTTGATTTGTTTTCAGACTATCCTCTTCTTTCTTCTGGCGATGTTCACTGATCCTGGCATACCGGCTATGCCACTGAGCCTGATGAAAATGGGTCAATAGGTTGCAACTCTGGAAAACATCTATGCTCTGGACTGTCATCTTTTGCATTTTTCACTGTTCTTTTCAACCTTTTCTGGCATCCTGGTCCTGGAGAAAAGAGCAGACCCATCCAACAGTTCATGTCAGACAGCTTGAAGTGACAAGCTGATATTGAAAAACAGCATATGGAAGACCTTAATGTGTGGAGATTTATGGAGTTGCCTCTGAAACCAAGAAAGAAACACATCCCCCTCACCCACCTCCTCCTTTCAACAGTTTCCCGCTTGCGTGGTCTGAAGGTCTGATCAAGCCAAGAGACAAGTTCTTGGGAGGCGAGCTAACTGGGAGGGACTCGGCCCCTGCAGCACCCTCAGCACCTGCCAGGATGTGCTCACTGTCTCTTCCTAAATCTGGGAATAAGATAAATGATCCATGTCATGGGGCAACTTTGAGACACTTGTTGCTTCTATGGGAAGCGCTTCACTTGCTTCTTTCTCCCCTAGGCCTCCAATGAAAAGTAAAGCAATTAATAAAGTATAATTAATGAAAGACAAAGAAGTATGGGCCAGGTGTAGAAAAGGGTGGGCTTTGAAGGCCTTTGATATAAATCATGTGGGGCCAACTTTCCTGACCTTCCAAGCCATGTACTAAAAACACTCGTACATGCAGGAGTCCCAAGGCATGCACTACTTAGATCAGAAAGCTGGAAACTGGGGAGCATCAGTGGTGGTGAGACTGGTGAGACATGACCAGAGCTCCACAGGGATCCATCAGTCCTTGGAGGAGCAAGGCCGTGTACCCAGAGAGCTAAGGTGTTGTGGGCCAGGACCAGCAGCTCATTTCCTTTATTGGCTGGAGGATCTGATTACCCGGTAGGACCTCCACCAGCCCCACCATGGGAACATTAGCTCCCACGCAGGAGCTGCTCGGATGTGTATATCCTGGTAAGAAAAGATTCCCCCTCCTCTTCTCTTCTCCCACACATCCATTTCATAGAGTCTTGATTAGACAGAGTTTAGCTTCCATCTTCAACTTAGGTACAAGGAGTCATCTTTTTCAGTTTCTCCAGTAGCTTCTTTCCTTTAAAAAAACACATACATATCAAGAAGGCAGAGCATATGTTTTCTATCTTTTCAGGGCTCCAGCTGCAAAAAAGGCACCTCAGCCTCTAACTTTCTCTACCTTTTTTTTTTTTTTTAGAGCACTGGTATGTAATGCTTTTACTTTCGGTGTAGAGCAGCTCTAACTCTCTAAGGACCCTAATGTTGAAGGAGACAAGCAGGCATTTCAGTTGCAGTGTTTTGCTTTTCTTCTCTCACATTTTGCCAGTTCCTTTTGGGGGGAGTATTGACTTTTTGTTCATTTAAAATCAAACTTATTCAGGTTGAAATTGTCTCTTCTGTTTGCAAAAAGAAAGATGGGAAGCATTTGCATCCCTCTATGAAAGAGGAAGACTGCTCACATATGCATGTCTGAATGCTCTGCAATCTGAACATTTGGTCTTTTTTCTGAAATATGATGGTTTTGTCTTAGCCAAAAACATCCCTGCCTCATACTTTTCCTCCTTAAGAAGCTTTGAGTATTTTCAACCTCATCTGTGTTTACTCTTGTAGCCTGAACTGAGCCCTTTCCACTGATTACCCGTAGTGATTAAGGTTAAATTTCAGCTGATTTGCACCCCAGGATGTGCCACTGAATAATCCTGAGCTCTTTTAAAGTGCAGCCACCGCCTCCATGCAGTACAAGTGGGATTTGAAGCTTGCAGGTCCTTTGTAGGTGTTTTTAGCTTGCAACAAAGAAATCTGGAACAATTATAGGAAAACAAACGATCCTGAAGCGCAATCTTACCTGTCTGGTTTAACTATGCAGTAAGTCTTTAAACTTCTATTTCTTCCATGTGTTTATCCTCTTTCCCCATCCCCCATTAGGTTTGTGCTAGTCACAATTAACCCCACCTGTCTGCAGGGGATGAATGAATTTCCAGCATGCTCACTCAGCACTCCACACTTTCCACTGAAAAAGCCCTTGAGACTTAGTGACAGAACAGTCAACAATGCTATTAAAACATATAAAATATCTGTAAAAGACCTTTGTCCTAGGAGCTGACAAGGTGGGTTTTCCTCATCTTACTCTATTTGAGGCCATGTTGTGGTACCATATTAGCCTGGGAAAGTGGGTGTCTCCATGCACTTGAAACTGAATTTCTAACCCATTTGGGCTCAGGTATACCGTGGGATGTATATATTTTGACACCCTGGGGTGGGGCCAATACCCGGCACAACTGGGAAATGTGTTTGCTCCTTAGCTTCAAGATTTTGGTGGTCCCAGTTAACTAAATTGTCAGTACTTTGTAACATTTAATGCATTTTCCTGCACATTAACTGCCTTTTATGGGTGGGAAAATTATAGGCAGCTCCTTATGCCTGCTGTTGGAGGCAAGATCCTTTCCTGGATGGGCTTTTGATCTTTCATTAGTCCTGATGCTGAGAGCTCACAGTATGCGGTGGTGGCAGGTGAGGTCAAACGAGGCTGTGGACACTGAATGAGCAGTGGGATACTTGGATGGGTCTTTCTTGTGGGACTGCAGCCTCCTCTTTGCTCCCTCACCCCACAAAGGCAGTGATCCTTTCCTAGTGTCACTTTTCCAATGGCTCCAGTTGCTGCAGCCACAAGGATAGAAGGGAGCTAATTCTGGGTGCTGAGGAATGGAAAGAGAAATAAGCACTGGACAACGGTGCCTCTATTAAGACGAGACCCGTAGGTGATAGGGAAACTTGAGTATGGCAAGAGATACTGGTGTACACTGGTGTATCTCCTTTGATTTCTGTGTATAACTTACGTCAGGAGAGGACCAGGGCAAAGACTGGGGGGACAGGGTAGGAAGGAATAGGCACCACTGAGTCCATATTCATGGCTGAGAGGCAGAAATAGAACCCAGGGCTCCCAATCATGACAGCCCCCCGCTGCCTTCCCTTGAATTATTGCCTTGATTAGCATGATGTCTTGCCCCCAACAACCATGTGGCATTGAGTCTATGGAGGAAAATATATGAGTACTGAGAATAATTGGTTCTTTGATATTAGATTGCACAAAGGTCAAAGTGTACTGGGGAGAGCGAGACAGCTGAAAAGTCACATTCCCTGCAGGCGCTGTGGCACTGACCTCTTGTGCCTGCAAAAACTGGGAATCACAGATAATCTGTTGCAATGGCTTCTTGCGCTGGGGGACTGCGAGATCTCAGTGCAAACACTGTGGTTTCTCAGCTGGCAACACTGGAGCTCTTTGTAGTGCCAGGTCAGGTTGTGTACGGGGGGAGTTAGATAAGGTTTTCATGTTACGTGATCTGTCTTGTTGCATTATTCTAACAAATTAGACACTAGAAAGCCGCTCTGCTGTCTGTCTGTCTATGCACCACCCTGAGGACATCCCTCTCTTCCCTGAACTCTGGCAGTTCTGGTTTACTTGGGACAAACCCGGTATCTGTGAAGGATCTTGCTGTTTATTTCTGTGGGCTCTGTGGAAACCCTGTGGTTCAGTGCCCCTTGCTCATGTCTCCATCAGCCATGATAGAATTTCTTAAAAAGCTGAAGACCTTTTGAAACTGCTGACACTGAGCCTCTCAATGTGGAGCTTCATCCAATATGAAAAGATTTGCATCCACAATTTCCCTCTTTTAGTAACACCTCCCATCCTCAGAAGGGCTCAAGTCTTCAAGATAGGGCCTCTTTTCTGGAGGGTCCTACAGGAGAAGTCACGGCAACAAAACAGTGAGAATTCAGATTTGTGCCCAGAAGACTCTGAATTTACATGAAATGTGGGCAGCAGAGGTGTGCAGAATCCATCCAGAAGGAGGTGGTGCTACATACAGTACCTGACATACTGCAGCTAGTAGCTAATAATAAGTAACTGAGGTCCTTTCTAATAAGAGGACCTGTTGGCAAAAGCCTTACTGTGGTCTGTAAGCAGATTCTGCTTTACTTTGCTGCATCTCAGCAAGCTCCTCCTTGATACATTGGGTAAGTCATTTAGCTTCTTAGTGTATTTGCCCCATTTATGCTGTAGTGATGGTGAAGTGGAAGATGGATGGTGAAGATGCATTGCTTCTGCATTAAAGTGACAAGGGGAATTAACTTTCAGGCACTCAGATCCTACAAAGCAATGGCTAAAAACAGAGCCAGGTTTTCTAGTGTGAGATAGAGCCTCTCCACTACCCCTTTTCTTGTGCAGACCCATTATGTCCCAAAGCCTCCATACAATTATTGTAGCACTTTCCTTCACAGACAGGCTCAGAGATCATGGATTTACAGCACTGTTTCACAACGCTTATCCATTGGCCCTGGCTCATTGGCCTCAGTTTTAAGATATTAACCTGCAGTGAAAGTCAGATAGGATCTCAAAGCAGGGGGGAGATTGAGGAATGTATTGACAATTCTTATCCTATCCTATCTTATCCTATCCTATCCTATCCTACCCTCATTCCTTTATCATGCTCTCTGCCTTGTGAATCAATGTTTAGATATATTGGAGAACAGATAACCTTCATGGTGAAGTGGGTTAAAGCCAAGGTCTGCAGAGAGAAAGTGTCCTTATTTCCTTCTTCCTTTCTTTGACTCTCATCTTGCCCTGCTGGAGTACTGACCCCATCTCACCTCTTCTTGAGATGTTGCAGGTCATTTTTTGTAGTGTTTTAACTGACGCTGAAATTTTCCAAATAATTGTTTAGGGAAAAGCCTGGGTTTTGAAAGGAAAATGCTTTTCACTAAAAGAGAAATCCTTGGCCTGGCTGCACCTAGCAATGGGGCTCAGGCTGTCACTCCCCATCTCCCAGTCACCACAGGGAGGAATCAAGGGTATGACGTCCTGCCAGTAGTTATTTCTTCAGAAAAAAAGAACCTGCAGAGGAAAGCAAAGGTTTTTCTGCTGCTTCCCAAGTCAATGCCACACGGCGCCCCAGGGAACACTGCCTTGCAAGGTTTGCTTCCCAAGGCCTTCAGTTGGTTGATGGCTGAATGAAAAGCCTGGACATGAAAAGCCATTTCCTCCCGCTGCAGTGATCTCTGTTCTGGTCCGCCGGCCACCGACGCATTACAGTCAAGACCGTGCAAAACTTCTCCCGGTGTAGTGTGAAATTTGCTCCAGAAGAGCAGAAACATCTGGTTAGAGCCAGGAAGTGGTTGCTGGCTGGGTTTGGCAACAAGGGAATGTGTAGTTAATACACTCTTACCTCATCAGTAGGTGTCACTGCAGCAAAAGACAGGGTCCAGTGGAAAGTTTCAGAGGGGAAGAGAGAGGGGCACTTCAGCCAACCAACCAGATGCGGAGTCAGTTCAGTGCTTCCTGGCTACAGCCAGGGAACAGCTATGGATCTGGGTTTATGAATTGCTTGTAATAAGGCTATAGGAAATGAGAGATTAAGGAAATGAGTCATTAAGTGATTACAAAGACATGTGGAGCGCACACAGTTGTGGCCGCCAGTAACAGAGCGTTGAGCAACCGTAAATTT
>NW_009191012.1:12626-62204 GCF_000690835.1 Fulmarus glacialis | reverse complement strand
TATGCAGTAGTGAGTTACGGTTCGGTGGATGTAGTTGAAATGAACCGGTAGCAAGTTTCAGTCACTCCTAGCACAAAACCCGCAAAAGAGTTTTCTACAACTCAAAATCACCTTTTTGATGCCAGGCCCGGTGACCAGTCCCAGAAGAAATATGGCAACAATTAAGAAACAGTCACCCTCTGACACGGTAGGATTTAGGTCTGGGCTTCAGTACGGATGCAGAAGCTTTAACCAAGGCTCAGTTAAAACCTCTTCACCAGGGCCAACATCTGAAAGCTGACAACGTAGCACTATGCTAGAACCAGCTTCTGACTCAGTTGCCACATCACTGCCCACAGACCGCCGGCAGCTGCTCTTCCTCCTGCAAAGTGTTTCTTCCGTGTGCTGGGACTGGCACTCAGCAATGTCACACAGGGAAGCATGGATAACCAGGTCTTGGGCCTGCAGAAAGAAGGGTAGGAAGGGGAGCAGAGCGGCTGCACTTGTTCGGCAGGTGCACTACTGTCAGCTGGTGAGCAGATGCTCTCTGGTGTGCCTGGAGGCCTTTGTTCACACCACGGTGAATCTGCTTCCGCTCCCAGCCTCTTGGACAACAACCTTTCTGGAGAGACAGCCACCCTCCCTCTTCCCCCACAAAGCCCCCGCTGAAGGTGGGTAAACGAGCTCTGTTCATGTTAAGAGTCCAGCACTTCCAAGGCAATATGGGAAGCAGAATTCAGAAGCTGTCACTCCAGGCAGCTGGGATAAGTCACAGAACCCATCAAAATGGACCCTCCATGCTTTAGCATAAACCCCCATCTTTTTAATCCTGTTTTCTGGGAAGCAGAGTCAGGAAAAAAAGACCTGAAACACAGGGCAGGTCAGCCCTGCTGCCTGCTATCAAACCCAGACTCTCCTGCTCTGCATGACCTTCTTCCAAGTTCTTGCCTAAGGCATCCTGCTCCAGAGCATGTTATGCAGCAGGTCCAAACCCCTTCTGCAAACGTGTTGCCAAGCAGTCAAATAGTAAGGAAGGAGGAAATGAGGCAGTCGGGTATCTTTGATGCTATCCTAATGGCTTTACTAAGAACATATATAAAATCCTGGCAGCCCAGATCCAGAAGGAAATTAAACAATATGAGATAGGTTCTTGGAGTCCTTTCTGAGACTTTCTCCACAGCATTTTGCCTCCGAAGTGTGCTGGTTCTCCACCAGCACCTCTGCAGGCTGCAAGTGCTGGCTTTCAAACTGGCTTTAATGCTCTGTGCCTTGTTTACTGCTGTTTCCCTCTCCCATGCATCTGACACCCCAACCTACTCCCTAGCCAGAACCATAGAGAACCACACAGCGGAAAAAAAGTGCAGGTGGTACCTTCCTCTGCCCAGTAATAGGTTGTCATGTAATGCGGCCTCTTAAAACAGGCATCCTCGTTAAAAAAAAAAAATGCCCCATTTCCATTCCCCTTTTCTCAGTTTTATTTCATCTTTGCATTCAGCCTCCTCAGATCCTTGCTGGTCTTGCATGCAAACAGTATTTTGGCTGTATACTATGTTGTTTCACTCAGAAGTTAATCACACCTGAGCAAAGTTTGGCTGCAGTGCTTCTAGTCACAGTTTGGTTTCATCCACTCCCCAAACTAACAACTCAATCTCTGTGTATAGAATGCAAACAAAAACCTTTCCTATTCAATTTTGCTCCCTCGGTTTCCCTTCTATCGTGGAACTAGCTGTCCTAGGAGGGTAAGACACTTTCAAATTCTCTGTAATGGGCTGGTAGATGGGAGAGGATGGGGCAGAAAATCCACCACTCATGCTACTGCAGCAGAAGCAGTAATCCAAGAAGAGGCTCAGTATGTGAGAGTTCCTGACCCTATGACTTTAAATCTAACTAGATAAGAGAGCCAAAGAGTGGGAGGTGAAACAGAAGCCCAGAGAGTTGAAAAGATTTGTCATAGCAGATCTGGGACTGGTGCCCAGGCCTTCTAAGCACAGCTGGGTGATGATATTATTGTTATTATTATTAATAATAATAATGGTGAATGTGCCAAAAGCTGGTGTTAGGGTAGGACTAAAAGAGATCACCAAACTGGGCAGTGTGTGGTGAATATTTTTAGCCAAGGAACATATCAGTGTTGACATCTTCCAAAATCTCTCAGACATTTTCAAAACAAAACTTTTAGAGAGGTTTTGAAGTGGCACTTTACAATTAAAAATAGGCATTGCCTTGAAAAGCAACAACAGAAAAAACCCCAACTTTTTCAAAGGTCTAAGTAACTAATAAGTGTAAAAAGCCTTTCAGTTTCAGTCCAGTGAAACACTTCATTCAGATCCAAAATCTGTCTTTTCTTTTCATCCAAAAACTCAGAAGATTTTCATTTTGGTTGAGCCTTTTTTTCCCTTCTGATTTTCCATTTTGGTGACCAGACCAAAATATGTATCACTCACCAAGCTCCACTCATAAATCCTAAGAAAAAAATGTGTCCCATGGACTACATTAAACTTTGTTATGTAGACTTTTCAACAATGAAAATCTCTCTCCCAGGCATTTGAACTACATCACCACAGTAACTATCATACCACGCTACAACTTCTACTACAATATTTCTTTGTTGCACAGATAACTGTGACCAAGCCCTTGCTAACGTAATTCATGAGAGGGAGCAGCATGATTGAAACAATACTCACGCTTCAGGGTTGACCTCTAAACCTATCATAAGTCACAAGTGTCAAAATCAAGCAAGGTTATACAGGGGAGGTTATGAAATTTCATCACTTATACAGATGTTGGATTTTCTATGCTGTAATGACAGAGTCAGGCAACTTACTTGATTGTGTACGTCCCAATGAAAAGAACTAATTGACTTTATTTTGATTGTTTTTCATTTTTAGATGCTGCTCACTATTTCTATGGCAGTTTATTTTCTGTACTGTTTTTTGCAGAAGTTCCTTTTTGTTCGGTTTGTTAGTATTGCTTCGTATGAGACAATGCATCAACACCTTTCATTCTGAGCAAATCCAGCCAAGAGGCATATCGGGGAGATATTTCCTCCCTGATGAAATGTAGGGAGGAGTGGAAGTAGCTGTTTCACAGCACAATGTTTACAAAAGCTCAGGAAAGGAAGGAGAAAAGGCATGTGCCTGCAGCTGATGGTGAAAGCAGAAAATTAAAGCAGAAGCAGAGTAACTGATCTAACAAGAATCCTACCCTGACATTGGTCATCTACTCTTCTTGAAGAAAATGCCAAGTGATCTTAAATGATTAGGAGTAACTGGAGCTGTGGTTATGTCTCGTCAGAAAAGCTCCCTCAGTGCTCTCTGCTGACCCCCCCCGCCTGTCATGGGAATACTTTCTGTTCTCACAAACACATCAAGATCCACAGGCAGGACAGCTTAACACCCTGTTGTGTCTGATGTTGTCTGAGAGAAAAGTACTCCCCACTAATGACTAAACCTCTTCTGCTGGTCCTTCCTTGCCCTCCAAACACTCATTGTACTCAAACCCCTAGATCTGCAGAGAAGAGAGGTAGGTATGAATTTTTGGATATAACCAAACCCAGGTTAGAAGAACATGCCTGGACAGCCCCAACAAAGTTCTCTAACTCCTTGGATTTTCCTGGAGTCACCTAATTACTTCCAGGGTTTCTCAGAAATATCTGGAGTTTCCCAGACAGAGTGGCCATTGAGAAGTTGCGTGTGACTCTATCAGGAGCCACTAATTCTGCCCCATATGAAGGCCTGTTGTCCAGAGAGTGACAACACGCTGAAGAGATATATCAGTTTGGCCAGTCACCCTCTGACACTTGCACACACCCTTGCCTTCAGCTTGCACACACCCCACAATGTAATCCTGGGAGCCCTCAGAAAAACACAGTGTATGTTCAAGGCAGGATTTTCTTTTTCCTTTTTTTTCTTCCAGGAGAATTAAAATGAACATCAATAAATTTGGGTGTCAGAGCACAGAGAGGAAGAGAAAGCAATAATGCTAAAAACAGCATCAGCAGGAGACCTACTTATGGCTCAGGAGACCTACCAGAGGAATAATGATCGAAAGCTATACCCAGACTGACCACAACTGACACCCTAACATGCAGGTAGCAGCTACTTTTCTCCACCGATTCCAGAGGGAACCAGGATCTGACAGTCCATCACTGTAACTCACTAAATACGATCCCAAACTGACTGATGACAAAGCTGCCTGCAATGTTTGCCATCTGAGAGCGGCAGCATGGCATGTGTGAGATAAGATGGATGGTCAATTTTACAGTACTTTGATCTTGAGATGCCAATAAGACCTCTGAAGATTGACTATCCTCTGCGGTGCATACAGTTCCCATCAAAACGGCATGGGACCACGTTAGGGCGGTAGCGAAAGGGAATCAGGGTTCACTAGCTTAAGTGGAATAAAGCACCGCACAAAGCACTTGATTTCCCATCTCCTGGTTGCTTTTCTGGAACAAAATATTCAGGCTCATAGAGAAGTAATAAGCTGAAATTTGATGGCCTGTGTTTGTACAGGAAGTGAAACCTGATATTCAGATGTCCTCTTCTGGCTTTACAAATCTGGATGATCTGTCGGAGTTTTCTATGCACAATGTTGACATTCTAACAAATGGCAGAAGTATTCTCTCCTCTACACAAAGAAATGTCATGCAGGAGTCAGTAGATGATGTGCTAGTCCTCATTCTTCATTCCTGGCACTGCGTACAGCATGAGACCTCATGTCTCATCTCTGTCCCTATTGTTCTAGTCCACCTCTCTCTAGCTAAGCATTGGTACATTTCTGAATTCTGTAGCACAGCCGATATTAATGACATTTCAAGGTAATTCTGAAATTGTAAATAAAATTAACAAACGTGGTTGGGATTTGCAGCCTCTGAAGGCTTCATTTCAAATACTTTTTTTCACTTCCTTTTTCATATCCATTCCGAGGCTCTACAGGGGCATTCAGGTGATATTTAACACTAGCTGTACTAAGCAGTGGTTGTTGCTACTGATGTTTATGTTCCCTTGGATTCAAGAAGCATTGCCTGAAATCAGGGGTCAATGATACATATGTGGAATGGCCCTTGGCTTGGAAAAACACCAGGGTGGTATCATGAGGCCCTTCAGGGACAACTAAATACACCACTCTAGGTGCAACCCATAAGCCTGAGGAATGCTTATACTCCTCAGGTAGAAACAGGCTCAGCAATTCTCAGTAAAGAAGAGGTTGTATGGGTAGCAAAAGGGAAGAAAAGTATTCTACCAGAAATTTTCAGGTGGGAAAAGTAACTCCACCTCACTCTTGTAATGATTCTATGAAAAAAACAGGCTGAAAGGGACCCTGAAGGGCATGTCCCTACCCAAAGGCAAAATCAGATCCACCCAACAGATATTCTTAAAATTACCCGGCAATGAAGACTCCATACCCTCCTTGCACAAATCTGTCCCAGAATTTCACTGTTCCTACTGCTTAGACCATCTTTCCCTTTTTCTGATCTTGGGATAATCCATCAGGGGCATGGACAAGAGGTGATCCCCCACCACACTGTAGCTGTCCTCCCGCTATTGGAAGATCCTGTTTCGTTGCAGTGCAATCCAAAGCAATTCCACAACATCCAGAAATTTGCTTTGAAAGTTACTAACTTTGGCACATCAAAAATAAAAATAAGCAAATAACCCCATCATGAAAACGAGTGCCAGTGTTTAGAGGCATTCATGCAAGGGGAGACAGGGTAAGTGGCCGGGAGGGTGGAGGAACAAGGAAGCTCCTCTGGCCATTGCCAGCATTAATGAAAGACCAGTGCTAGGAGTTTGCTCCAGCAGTTTTAGAAACAATAATAACAGTCCTCCCCCTCCCAACATGCTAAATCTGATCCTTGCTAATGTGAATTAATACCAGGTTTCAGTGCAGCCACTGGGATAATGGGATGCTCTGGAGTGCTGTAATCCTAAACAGAGCATTAGGAGAGCAGCTCGCACCACAGCTGTGGCTCCTTGCAGGTGTTTCTTCCCCAGGCAGCCCCTTCAGCAGCAAGTCTCTGACTCTGCCTGAGAAGCATAAGGGGAACTCTGTCATGGTCAGATAATAGGCTTCCCTGGCAGAAACAGGCTGGTCCAGTGCTGGCGGTACCAGGAGGGGCAGGGAGGGGGAAGTTTGAAGTGATATGGGTCTCTGTTTATTATGCACAAAAGGAGAGAGAAGCAGGTGAATGAACGACACAGATACCTCTGTGTGACCCCCTTCCCCTGCAGACTGGGCACACAGTGCCTGCGTACACATGTGCTCTTTGTTCCTGCAAGTGGTGTTCCCATTGCCCCTGTCCCTGCCCCACCGCTTTCGCTTATCCTCCCCCTTAAACAAGCCCTGGCTCATACATTTCATCAACAATCCCCACTATTCATTTTTCAGGGGCACCAAAGGGAAACAGAAGTCTCCTAAGAGAAGTTCTGCCTCCTTTGGGACTGCCCTGCTTTCCCTCCACCCATCCTTCACCACCCTCCTCCCCCAAGCTTTGCATCGTGCCTGTCTGCAGTCACAACTCGATATTGGGTTACAGCAGGCCTCCAGCTGACCCGGTGGGTTCATCCTGTAAAAATACCGCATGTGCCGTTCGTCTCTCTGATTACTCCTGGCTCATAACAGGTGGGGCTGCCAGCTCGAAAGGGGAGGGCAGGGTGGAAGAGCTGCTCTTTAGCTGTGTGCCCTCCTCCTCCTCCTTGGAGACGAAAAAGCCCCATTTGTTTGCTCCCCCAGCTTTGTCCCCAAAGTCTGGAGTTTTTCAGAAAAGAGTTTTGTGTAAGTCTATTTTTTTAAGTTCAATACCACTGGAGTCAATAGATAGACACCACAGCTCTTGCCTAGCCATATTTCCAGCACAGCCTCTTTCTGTTTAGATGCAGGTCACTGTCAAATTCCCAGCTGACTTCTATGATCCTCTCACCACTGCAGAAACAGGTTGGAAATTTAATTAGCCTTACAACAAATTCAGTGCTTCCTGGTTGTCACTTGGGCCTTTTTGGCTGTTGGCTCTTGGGCTTTCAGTCTTGGTTGCACTCGGGGAGTGGAGAAAGAGGACGAAAACAACTACAAACTAACAAAATATTTTGAGTTCCAGAAATAGATATTGGAAAGAGGGACTTCCACTTAACTCAAAGTAGTAGGTCAGATTTGAAGAGTTTACAACGTGGGTGTGTTTTAGATGTAGATCTTAACTCAATGGCTTGTTCCACTTCCATGGTGATGTGACCCAGGAAATATTGTTTGAAAACGCAAAAGAATTTCCTCTTGCTCTTGATAGCAACTTTACATTCCTCCTGGAATCAGGTAGTTGTGGACTGCCTGGTGGCCCAGGGTTGCCTAGGTAAATAAGGAAACGCATAAAAGGTTTCTGCACAAAACAGGAGGGATTTAATGGCACAAAGCTCATAGAAGTTCTTGAAGAAACAAGAATGGAGAAGCTCCAGGGGTGGAAAATAGCCACAATCTTTCTGAAGAGCAGTCAGTAGCACAAGAATTAATTTTAGAGCTACATTGGAGGACAGCTGAACAGAAAACTAGATTTGAAACTAGAAAATTTATTTCCAAGCCCTCTTCCCATCCACCAAAAGAAATGGCTTTGAAAGAAAGCATGCCTACAAGAAAAGTGAATATTTCGATGGGGGGGTTCACCTTCATCAGCCTGCAAATCTCTAATCCATGTCCAGAGAGGAAAAAAGAATCTGTATAGCAGGTTATGCTGACTCAGAATAGCCTGACTTTTCTTTCTTGCCTTCCACATACTTCTCATTTCCTAATGCATTATTCCAGCTGAGACTTACCCAGTGTAGAAACACTGGGTTCATTAAAATGATCAGAGATGACCAGGTACTTAGCTGGTGATTTCCCAGTCCCCTATAGCTTGTACTATATCTGATCTATGAGATCCAAGAGACTTTGGATGGAGACATTAAGAGCTGTTTTTTTCTCTTTCTTCCTTGCAAAGCTGTGATGAGGAATTATTTAAGGATGCTGCCACCAAGCTGGATGTATCCTGCACAGCAGGGGGAAGCTAATGATAAGCATTGACTTTGTTACCTAGAAAACAGACAACAATCCTCAAAGCCAAGTGACATAGGAAGAGAGAGATATCACTGCACCAGTCAGATTGAAGGAGGACTTCAGAGCCATTTTTTCAAAAGGGGACATTTTCTATGTCCCCATCAAACAACCTAAGTACTGATATTTTCACTTTTTAGTTAACAATGATCTCTGTCTTCCCTTCTGCATTTTGCTTTGTTTCACAATGAAAACCAGCAAACCGATTTAACTTCCCAGTTCTCATTTTTCTGCTCAAGCAGTTCTGCTCGGGAACTGTGGGCAACAGGAATTCATGTATTTTTCAAGAAATGCAGAGTTGCTGATGAACTCTGAAATATAATTCTAGGTCATTTCTACATATGGATAGTTGCAGACTCTTTTGGAAGAAGAAACTCCTTTCTTGTCTTATACTTATCCCTGTTTTCATCAGTGTCTTTTAAGTTACACTGTCCCTCACCTAAAAAAAAATCTGCAAATAAGAAAAGGACAATGGTTTGTCTGTCTTTTACTTCCATAGTGCCTAAATGAAGCACAAAAGGCTTTATATAATATATTATACTGTATGATATTTGTTTCTACTTTACAGACCCAGGAACACTATGTCTCTTTATTCTTTTATGTCTCTCTTGCCTGTATTTCTTGGAAAAGGGAATTGGAGTTGTTGCTGAGAATTTAATAGGTTTTGTTTTTAAAATGGACACATTTTCACAAAATTTCATCAGTCCAAAGAGATCTAAGTGGCTGAAAATAAATGTATTTTCCCTTCTCCAGGAGGCATCACTCTTCTGATACCTTCATTGTCGTAGTCTTGCCACTTTTCCATTTTTGAGAGGAAAGTAGACCAGAAAGAACATGCATTTATAAATTATAAACATGTCAATAAATAAACCTTTTTATAAAAAGAAACAACTGAGTCTCTTTCTCCAAGTACTATAGAGATCCCCAAATGACCAAACCCAGTCATGTTTTTCCTTTGCAAGTAATTTTTAAAGAGCAGATTACCTTGTTACAATTGGAAGTATCATTATCATGACTGCTTTGAAATCATAAAGCAGGTGACATGATCTACTGTGTTTGTTCTTGCTGTACTACAGTGCCTGCTTGGCATAAGCTTCCTAAAAGCCTCAGGAGTTGCTCTGGGGATGAATTTGGCCTGCAGGGGTCTTCCATTTACTTTGATTTATTGTGATCATTCAAAGTGTATTCTCATTTGGATGGTCAGGGATTTACACACATAGCTTCCATTAACACTAAAGGGTGATACCATTAAGACAAATGTACAGTTAATCTCTGGCACTGTGGAGATAAAAATATACCTTGGAGAATGCTCTGGCTGGGCTAGAAACGTTCATTATCTGAGTTTCATTTCACAGCATGGAGCAGCTTTAAAAGGCAGCTTTATAATTTTACCGCCCCTACCTTGTATTTCTTAGGGGGAAGGAGAGGAGAGAAAAGGCGGAGCTATCCATGGGAGAGCTGAAGGAAAATTAGATTGCTTCCTTCAAGTCCCAGCATGCAGACAGCGTTTCACATGAATAGCAGCGAGGATCAGATGATTTTTGATCTCTTCCCTGGATCACCATCATTACAGGATTGCTTCTGAACACCAGGGCGCTTGCTGCTCTTATTTTAGTAGTGTCACAGTAGCCTTCAGAGAGGGAGCTTCCTGATCTTTCCCCAAATTCATGCCAACCAGTAGAAAAAAAGTAGACTTATGTGAAACAAGAGATGATTCATACCCAGAAGAGCTTACAATAGACAAGAGAGTAGGCTCAGATGGGAATCCAAATCTTAAGAGGCAGGAAGCATCTTTTCATTGCTCTTCATCTACCTGCAGTCCAGCAGGGTTTAACACTGCTGGTGTTTCATACTGTGGTATGTTTTTTCCCAAGCAAATGTCTAAACAAAGAAAGAGTAGGGAGGTGGAATTGCCCCAGAAAAGCTCTAGTGAATCATCCAGGAGGTTCAGATGAAGATCACATTAAGACAAGTAACAGAGGAGTGAAGACACTTACTTAAGGGTATTAAGCCTGATAGCTTGTTTCTTATTTGCTAAGGTTTGGGCACAAGAATTGAGTGCCAGGCCCTTCCAAAAGGTCATCTGACAGTGACAAACTCTATACCAGCCTTTGTCCCATCCTGACAAGCCTCTCTTGAGGATACAAACTGACTGGTTTGTGGAAATATAACACTGGCTCATATACTAAGACATCTTTCTCTCAGATGTCTTTGTCACCAGCTGAAACTGCTCGTTGAGCCATTGGCACAGTAAAATCAGAATTTGAAAAGCATATTCATAATCTAGCCCTATTCACCCAGTGCCCTCATGATGTTCAAAACTCCCAGCACTTTGGGTTGTGACCACTGGGTAGTTACTTCACCACCAGCAAGTGAAAGTACACCCAGCCTCATCCAGCAAATCATGGGCACGGTGGTACACAGAACCCAAAGGTCTGTCTCACAGCCCTTTTCTCCAAGTCTTAAAATGAGCCCCTGCATGATACAGTCTCTTTCCATGCTCTCCTAACTGAAGAGACGTTATTTTTGATCTGTGGACCACTCTCCTGCAGAGCACCCATAGCATGGTAAGACACCCAAAGGAATTAGTCAGGTAGACATGTCCTGCTAGACCATCACAAGCAACAAGAAACAGAGGTAGTGGAATGCAGTGGACGTAGCACAGAGTAGTGACTTAATCCCTGAGCTTGAGCAAGGTACTTAATCTTTTTATACCTTTCTCTTTCTCCCCTCATGCTTTCTCTGCATCTCTTTTATAGCCAATATAATGCATTGAAGCTAAACTACAGGAAAAGAACTTGTACATATCTACATTATAGGCTGGTGCTAATTTTTTTCTCAGTCGCTTTAGTGAAGCCATTTACATCACCAGCCCAGAGACACTTTGATTTGAATGGGGACTGTGCCTTTGGGTTTATTCTGTCTGCGACTTTATTATTACATTGGACACCACGACACATTTTAAGTGGTTCCCTGTCTTCAGCTGTAACTGAATATTGCATTTAGATAGCCTATTAGGCTCTCTTGCTATGGTAATATGGATTCTATATTTCAAACACCACTAAACAGTTTTCCATTCCTGTGAGTGAATCCAAGTTTGTAAATTTTGCTTTGCTGCACAATGTCATTCAACAACCTGACCCAGCAAAACTCCTACAGATCTTACAAGACCCCTGGCAAAATGCAGAAGAGAAAACGTTCTGTGGAAACAGCAAATGCAAGCAGTGAGGAGGAGGAGGCGGGGAATGAGTGCGGTTCTCATTTAATTGCTTTTAAAGCTTTTTGTCGTCTTTTTCTCATTTCCCTCCCCCCGCCCAAGATCAGAATATCATGCATGTAACAGAATCCGTTCCGATTAGAAGGTTTTGTTACAGCTGTAATAAGCTTTCACACAGGGAAAATCCCTTGAGACCTATATTTCATCTCAACTTTCCCCACCGCATTAAACAGAGGGTTTGATTCTGGAAAACAGAGATCGTAGTTCTCTCCTCCCGCACTCAACACTGGGAAGTAACGAGAATTGACAATTCCAAGGCTCGATGTGAAACTAGCATGGTCTGGACTGAAACCGCTTGTGTGATAACAGGTTTTGGGAATGTTTCCACTTTCATCTGTTTATTTATTATTCTTCTTAATTATTCTTAGGCTTGTGATTTGGGGGAGAGAGGGTGGGAGGAGGAAAAAGGGAAGAAAAAAGGGAGTCAGTAGCTTGGCAGCACGCAGCCTAAATCTAAACACCACACACACTCGCTATACCCTGGAAAAACCTGGATCTTATACAACAATTTCTGTAACAGCATCACTTGGATAAACCAGCAACTTACTTGGAAGGAATCTTTGCTTTCCTAGAATTCATGTAACTAAGAGATAAAATGACCTTGAGGGATGGCAGCTTTCCTTGTAAAACACATTAACTCTTTCAGAGCAAGCCTCGCTGAAGATCCTCCTTTATCCATTCTGTGATGAATCAGACGGGACAGCAGGGTCTGGCCAAAACCTGCCAACGGTTTCACATCCAGCCTCAGTTCTGATTATTTAGACGGGAGACTTTAAAAACGTCCGGTCAGCATCATCTGTGAGTGCTGACAAACTTAATGCAAATAAATGACTTGACCCATCTTTACTCCTCCCCATTCAAATGACCTCAGAGCTGATGACTTTGACCCACTTCGTTGTCCTTTGAAATGAACTGGCAGCCAGGTTAGCACGAGGTCTCTCCCAAAATGACAGTCCCTTGGATTGCTCTCTTGAACTATTCCTGTTCCCATGGTCCTGCAACAGTGATTTTTAAGAGGAAAATGAGGAATGAGACAGTCAGGCAGCAACCAGTCAAATCTGCTGTGCAATTGCTTCAGAAACGATCAGTCCTGTGAAGAGCAGAACTGACTGAGCGTGGACTCTGGGGCATAATGTTATTTGGCTAGATTTTCTGGTGTTTAAAAATAGTGTTTTCCCTGCTGTAACTTTTCTCTTCAGAGGGTTTCTCTTCCCTCTACCCTAGTTGCTTATTTTCACAATAATAGTAGGAACACAACACTTCTCTTCACCCTCTGTCAATTTTGATCAGCGGACAGATTCAAGGCTGTTAGTGGGTGACTGAGAGACAGAGTGAATGGTAATTCCTGTTTGCCCGAAAAAGAGTGAGGAAGAAAATTCAAAGTGATCGTGGAAGCAGCTCACTGGAATCATTTAGAGGGGATAGATAAAAGGGGCCACTTGGGAGGGAGAAGCAGCAGGAGCTGAGGGCTGGATGCTTTTTACTGGTTACTCTACACCCAGATGTTGTGTCTGTAAGGAAGACTGTTTCATACTTCAGCATGTTTCTACAAAGAGAGATTCTGACAGCTTCCACTTTTCTCTCAGTTTTAGATGATGCTCTAGGACCAGGTGCTGCAAACCTTTTGGAATTAAAGAACTCCATGGAGACCCCTTTCCCAGATCAGAGGTATCCCAGCTGTGCTCAAACACTGACATCCACCTTCCATTAAATTTGCCACCCCTTTTGCTCAGGAACGAGGACTTTCCTCCTTTCCTTGTACATAGTTCTGGGTTTCACCCAGAGTTGGCTGTATTTCACTGCCAACTGAGCAGACCCAGAGGGATGAATACTCCCTTCTGCTTCATCAAGAAAAAGGAGCTTAAGCCATCAGAAGCTGGCTGCGGCAGAACTCTGTCTTTTCGGTGTATTCCTCTGCTGTCATCGCTCTGCAAAAGACCATTTAACCCAGCTCCAGCAAGACCTTTGAAATGGCAGGAGGGAAGGGTCTACCTGCTCAGCCTTTGTCCCCTGCTGAGCCTGTGGCTGTTGGTGAACAGTTCTGCAAGCTGCTGGAGCCTCATGCATTTCTCTGCAAAGAGAGAACAGTGTTAAAATCAGAGCTGCTGGTGGAAAAGCAGCAAAGAGCTACATGTGCAGGGAAGGGAGGACAGATGTGGCTCTCCCACCACTTCTTCTGTGTTAGGGGTTTGCATGTCTGGAAAATGGAGAGAGAGACAGATGGACTGTATACCCCTTTTCCCACTCCCCCCCTCCTAGCAGAAAGTGAAAGAAAGAGGTCTACAAAGCAACGAAGTAATGATTTAGCCAGGCCAGAAGCTTAAGCAGCAACTCTGCAAGGGCTCATACAAACACACACACCTTTGGCTGCTGGAACCAGTTTGACTGCCAGAGGGGACATGAGCCAGAAGTCCAGGTCACCCAAAAAACCAAAAAAATAAAAAAGAACCCAAGACCAACAACAACAAAAAGAAAGAAATAGCTCACAGCCCTCCAAAATAACAACAGAATCAGTCCCATGACAGTCCCATTGAAGCTAAGGGAGCACCCACCAGGGATGAATTTGCCCTGGTGTAATTAATTCCCCTTTGGAAGAGTTGCCAGCAGGGATCTCAGATTAAAATCTCTCTGTCCTCCAATAGGAAGCACCTCCAGGAGCTCAGCATCTCCCCTCCCTTCCCCACAGCGTGAAGCACCAGTCCAAGTCCTAGTGTGAGACTTGAACCTACAGTGACCTCCTGAGCCCTGCAGTGAAGGATGTATTAGCCAATGAGTCATGTTGACTCTGGCTTGAATCTAAATGGGCCTCTTCTCTCATACCAGAGAAACCACGTTCACACAGCCATGGACGTTGCTTGTATCAGATAACCCTTAATGCAAGAGTTGGGTGGTGCTTGTTGCTGTCATCCTTGCCTGGAGGAAAGGGGTGAGCAATGGGGTGGGGATGTCAAAATCCAGTTACTCCAGAAGTTACATCCTCTCTGTAATTTAGGATGTAGAAGAAATTGTCATCCAATTCGAACAGCAGAGACTAAACTAGCCCTCTGGTTAATGAAAATGACGACTTCTGTTTCTCTGTGGGTGGCCTTTTCTTTGTAGGGAGAGAACAAGTGATTGTTGCTCATGGTACATCTTTCTGAGAGGTCACTTTTTACTTCCTTGTGTGCCTGTCATGTACAGAGCCAACTCACCTTCCAGTTTTTGACGTGCGACCATGAAGGTACCTTTGGACCTTCCAAATCGTCCCCTGCTGTGGGCTAGCTAGCAGAGTTGGTGGCCACTCTTGGCTCACTTTCTCCACGCTCCTTACAGAGACACCAGCCACTTGGGATCTCCGCATACCCTCTGCAGGTATTGGCTGAGTGAAGCTGGAGCAAGCGTGAGCAGGCAACCCTTCACAAAAATCCTAGGGAGTGAGAGCAGGAGTTTATGACCAAATCAGCTGGTGACATTCCTGGACCACGGCTGGCAGGCAGCAGCTTTCAGAGAAGAACAAGACCAAGTGAGTCTCCCAGCCATAGATGCTCTGAGGGTCTGTGACTCACTGAGCAAAGGGAGGGATTGTTTTCTCCTGGCAGGCCGCCAACTTGACCTTGTATAGAGGGGATTTTACCCACTACTGAAAAGCAGCCTACTCTCAGCTGGATGGAGCAGCTGGTCAGCAGGACACTTAATCACCCTTCACTTGAGGTACTCAGGTGGTTGAGAGTTTAATGCAAGATAACGCTCCATGTCTGGGTAGGGCGTTCTGTATCCAATTGTAAGTACAGGCTGATGAACTCCAGTTACTCATGCTGATATTTGCCAGGACACTGACCATTTCAAACAGAGGTTATCCTCTGCCTGATGCTCTCTATCTGCCTGATAACCAGCAGGATATTTGTGCTAGAATATTTTGTTTTGCCTGCCTGCTTGTCTTTTGCAGCTGAACAAAGAGAGCATTGTTTTCAGGATATCAAAACTGATTTTACTTTGATGGGCCTAAATTACCAGCTATATATCAAGGGAAATATATATCAGCCAGACCAATGCCTCCTTTCTCAGCTCCTGCATCCACCCACCTCCTGCCCCCCAGAAATATGTCAGCATCTACTTACAAGCCCTCATGCAATTCTGAACCCTCACTGATGCTGTCTGTTACCTATTGACAACCCTAATGGTCTGCAAGGGAATGCAAATTGCCATTGACAGGGAACCTGAGAAAGCAACAGAGAGATTTACTGGTCAGGAAAACACTAGTTTTTCCGTTCCTTATTCATATTGTGGTTTATTGGGCTGTCATGTAATGCAAATAACATTCATGGCATTAGCCTGTACTTAAAATAAATGCTTCCTGTGGTTCTTACATATCTCCATTTCATCATATAGCACCTGAAAGGAAAAAAAAAAAAAAGGGAAGAAAAAAAATTGTTCATTGCCTCCTGTACTCTATTGATGCACATGTTTGTCCTGCAGATATGAGTGCGTGGGCCGCACTTCTGTAATTCTGGTTTCTGTGTACTGTGCCTTTAAATATGAGCAGGCAGCCTGCCTGTAGGGCTGGGAGGGTGTAAATCTGGAAAGGCATTTAAGAGAAAGGAGAAAGAGGTACCTTTTGCAGTGTCATTCCTGTAGGAAAACACAAGACAGAACAAATTCAATAGGAAACAAGTCCTCCAACCCGAAACCCAAGTTCAGTGTTTATCCAGAGCGAGCAAAATCAGATAAACTTCCCCAGCCAGGGCTGTTCTCTGAGGAAACCTCTGCTCCAAGAGCTGGCTCTGCTGAACAGTTGGATGACCCTGCTTAAGGCCAGCTGTTTCTGCAGCCAGCAGCCCCACGGTGGAGCAGCGCGACTAATGCCATGCACAGATCCTTCTGAGAATGACCACTGACAGCCCAGCTGGTGGGTCTCCAATGCACATAGCAGCCACATTCTCTATGCTGACCTGAAGGAAGTGGCAGTCTGGCCAGGGTTGCGCTGTTGGTTCCCCACCATACACACCCTCCTTGTGTTCTGCAACTTCTTCATCCCATCGGTCCTGGGGAGTCTCCTGCAGATGTTCTGAGACAACAGACCCTAAGGAAGTTAGGTATACACCACAGGGTGAAGAGTGGTTTGAGAACAGAATTAAGCACCCTATAGCTTATAGCACATCACACTGTTAAGCTGCAGTTCAAGCTTAAAATGCCTGGGTTTGGGTTTAAGACAGGCTAAACTTGGAATAACTCTTGATGGGATGGACTGTAGCCTGAGGCATCATCTACAATTCCCATTTGTGCAGACTCAAGTGGACAAGAGCTTGGGCCCAATTTAAGGCAACAAACTTCCCTTGCCGTCAGCCTATGTCCATGCTCACGTGCACGGGCTTGGGCCCATGCAAATATACATCAGTGGTTCCATAGAGACTGCTGTGTAGCAGTTACACTTAGCTCCTCTTACTTTATATGATTTCCAAGCTCTCCATACCCATGCTATTATTTTCCTTTTTCTTTTTCTTTCCAAATGGAGAAGAAGGACTTGTCCAGAATCCAGCAGCAAGCCAACACCAGAACTAGGAGAGCAACCCAGTCCTTCTGACTCCAATGCCGCAGGCTTTGTCTGCTAGACAGAAGTGCTGGTCATGTTTGAATAATGACATTATCTCTGCTAGACTAGTCAAAGCCCAAAAGTGAGTCATTTTGTTCCATCATCCCCTCCATGAGTTTCAGTGGATTGCTGCATATGTCTGCAGGTGACTGGAGCAGTTGCCTATAACATGGGATGGTTTTGGTTTCATTTGTTGGGGTTTTGGGATTTTTTCTGAGATCATGGTTAAAAAAAACCCAAGCCATCTATCAGCTCCTTTGGGGCAGGAGGTGGACTACCAACATCTTGCTATCACTGTTCCCTGTTTTTTTGTTGCATGTACACATGGTTATTTTAAAGAATCATTAGCAATAAAGGTAGAGCATATAGATCAGATGCAAACTGGTTAGAAATGGATTGCTGTGGTGTTATGTTCTACATAAACCAGGAATGACATCAAGAGACTGCGTGGTCATGTTCGTTATATGAGATTTGGGCATATATTTGGAATCAATGTTCTTACAAAGGTCAATGAAGGACAGAAGACGCTAGCTGGTCTTGGTTACTCAAAAAATGGCTTATTAATATGATTTAGGTTTATCCACAGGAGAAGACACAGCTGTACTAGATTATTTAGTTGACTTAGTCAAAGAAGTAGCCACAGGGTAAATCTCTCTGCTCCTTTCATCTCACACAGAGGGAATCAGAGTTTTGTATTTGTCAACAAGGGACTGAAGCCATGAGTCAGCATTCAGCAAAAGCTTCCAGTTCTGTACCACTTTACCACTTGGCAGTTTTAGATAACCTGCATGGAGGCAGAGAAATGCCAAAGGATTTTATCCTGGAGCTCAAGGCTCCAGCAACAGTGGTAGATATAAGCTTTTGGTGTCCCTTACCTACCAATAGGATGTTTCCCATGCACATAGCAGCATTTTATAGCCTGTCCTCTTCAGATGAACCTGTCATGCCATTGAGATAGAAAGAGATAGTGTGTCCCTGCCATGTTCCTCAGCAGGCTCCTGAGCTGCCCATAAGCAGATGAATTCATGTTAGCATCTCTTCCTCCAGGCCCACTGTCTCAGCCATTGCAGGGGACACAAATACAGGTCTGATTTAGGCTATGTTTGTCAACGGTTGTGACTTTGCAGAAGCCACACCATGCTGCCTCCAAAACAGATGAGGGTGAAAGGCTTTGAGATCTTCTCTCTGCCTTGGAGATACTAGATCACACATGAGGACAGAACTGAGTCTCTTCGTTACATTTTCATGGCTTTATGACTCTGATTTCTATTTGTTTGTGTCCATAAACAGAGAACCACACTTGGACTGGTCTCTTGGCAGTACCGAATACCACATACCCACCTCATGACTTATGGACGGATTAGGGTTTTTACACTTGTCCTCCACGGCTGGCAGTCATCTATAGGTTTTCCAACACACCTTTCTAAAGAAGTACACTCTAGGTACCTACCTTTGTTTCCCTGCTGAAAGGGCTCAAAGGCCAGCACATTTCAGAAGTGATAAGAGCTTCATCC
Organism: Fulmarus glacialis; assembly: GCF_000690835.1. Classification (NCBI taxonomy): domain Eukaryota; kingdom Metazoa; phylum Chordata; class Aves; order Procellariiformes; family Procellariidae; genus Fulmarus; species Fulmarus glacialis. The sequence goes on along the minus strand of NW_009191012.1, from coordinate 43,789 downwards.
AACACTTTTGCTCATGAGTTCCCTTTCTTCAGCCAAATTTCCCAACTGCCTTCTTTATTTACCATAAGCCACACTGGAACCCCCTCTGGTTCAACACTAGGCCTGGATCTTGCTGTAGGTCTTGCACCCCTTGAAAAGAAATTTTGCTAAGGATTGTTATTTTATATGCTGCAAAGAAAGCAGATCAACACCTCTGTAGGTGCCTGGAGTCTAGTTTTCCTTGTGCCGAGAGGAAGAAGAAATCACATTGAAAATCCTGCACTATTTGGCACCTGCTCTGGAAGGGAACACTGCTTATAAAAGCAGTCCCGAAGAATTGCACCAATGGTTTTTTAAATGCCTGAAAAGACATTTGCCAGACTACAGCGAGTGATGGATTAGGAAGACAGAAAAGAGAAATGATACATTAGTTTCACTTGTTTTCACAGACAAGGACCTTGTGGATAAAACAATTTGCCCCCAGGACAAATCCTGGAAAGAGGGAAAGCACCTACACATCCTTTTTGCTAGTTCCCAGTCAAATTCACGGAGACAATCCAAGAACACGGCACTATCAGTCTTGTCATGACTCTGAAACGGCAGCTGCTTCTTGCATGTCATGAGCTTAGTCCCTCATGTGGGGTTGCACCTTCAGTTGACCTTTCTTGGTGGGACTGTGAAGAGAGGAGGTAATGGGTTTTGGAGTGCTTTACTTCAGAGACTGCCAGACTAAATCCAGTTTATACCTAGAGGTGCTGAAAGTGGTTAACATCTGAGGGCTGCTCAGCAAATCACTGGTGTCCAGTCCCCTTCCTTTGAGATGAGTGTCCAAAGAACCACCTTTGTTGTTGGCACCAATTCGGATCTTTTCTGCCAGTGTTAGGCCTGGTCTGCACAACCTGCTGTGCCAGTAAAAGCTGCCTTCTGTCAGCACAGCCTGTGTCCACACCCCATGTTGAGGCCTGCGAGAGAGTAAAACTTTGTCTTTCTCTTAAGTACCACCCAAAAAAACCTTTGCCGGCACCATGTGCAGATGGAGGATGCTGCATTTCCCCTGCCAGTCCAAACAGTGCTGTAGCAAGTCTCCCAGAATCCTGTTGGGTCCCAAACATTTTCAAGGTCTGATCACATCTTTAAATATCACTGCTTGGAGCAAATGGAAGCCTAGCCACAAAGCTCTCATCCACGCAGAGCCTGATCCAGGTCCTGCTATGCATTAACGTGTTCCTGTGCTTCCTCAGCAAGAGAAGCATTTAGCACAACGCAGAGGGGAGCCTGGGTCCCAAGTAAAATGTTTGTAATATGAACAGAGTCCTACAGACCTGCCCTAACGTGAGTGCAGAAATAAATGCCTTCAAAGGGACTGGGGCTGATCAGGTGATGGAGATGGAACTCCAGGCCAGAGCTGTGTAGGTGGAAAGCAGGGACTGCTAACGACCGTACCGTGTCAGCCTGTTGAAGAAAGACAAGCCTTCTCTCTTTAACACTTGTTAACCTGTTGCCAGAGGCACTCACTGACACTGAAATTCAGGAACTATTTGCAAGCCTTCAGAAACACCTTGTGCAAAATTAATCCCCTGTCGAGTTCACAGAAGGCAATTGTTCTAGCTGGTTGTGGAACCTCAAAGTCCTGCCTGTGCTAGAAGTTGAGGAAAAAATATAGCCACGGGATGGTCCTTCATTACTTCATTTCTCCCCCCAGTGAAAAAATTACAGGTGGACAAGGGAAAAAACAGTCTGCCAAAGCTTCTGGTGTGGGGTTCCTTGATCAGTGGGAAATGCTATAAAGGGGAGAATGGAAACCCATTTCCCGAGATACTGAAAACATGACAAGAGTGGTTATTTAGGAACAAGCTTTCATTGGGGCAATATGGCTTAACAAAAGCTTTGGGGGTGGTATGTCTTAACATGAGCTTTGGGTTTCATCAGATGTTTTTCCCCTTTAAGGGATGATGTCTAAATAAGCAGGGCTGAAACTCATTTACCACCAGATGTTCAAGGCGGCTCTAATACAAAAGGCCAATTTAGCAAATTAGAACTGGGCTTGGAGTTAGATGTCCCAGAGGCTCTAGAATGTAGGCATTGACCCATCCTGAGAGCACCAGCCTTTCCTCTTAAACCTTTTTCACATCCTGATGCGATCCTAAAAGCCCAGGTAAGGAAAGAAATAGCTTTAAAAAATATAACAATACTTCCTTCTGCCCGTCACATTGGAAGAAGTTTCCTTTTCTTAAACACTCGCCACATCAGAAGATGGGAACTTGTGTATGTGCAGTTAGGCTAGCAAATCCTCTTGGCAGTCTTTTGTATTTCCAAGGGGTTTGCAGGTAGCAGCAGATAGTTTGTCTATTTTTTTCACTTTCCTCTAACTTTGAATGTTTGGGGGTTTTTTGTTTGGTTTTTTTTTTATTACTGTTACCCCATTTTGTATCTGTAAGTTGTACACAGGGAGGCAAAATGTGGAAGAAAAAAGGTGGGTGAAATGTTCAGATTTCTGGGTAAAGAGCCAATTTGTCTCACCTGTGTCATGTTTTCTCTTCTGCCTGGATCTGTCAAGAGCTTCTTCCGAGGTCTCACCATGGTACCAACTTTGCTTAAACACGTATGTATGAGGCGATTCCTTTAGTATGTGTATGTGTGCATGTATATAACTGAATGTTTAGAAGAAAGGTCATGAAGTGAGCACCATTTCAAAAGCCCCTGTTTGTCTTGGCGTCTTTCTCCTCTCCATTTTTGTTAATTATTTGACAAACTCTCGCTTGTGCCTGATGTCCTTCCAAATGAGAGGAGCCTTCAGCCAACTGCGCACCATTATTCAAACCTTCAGTTATTGCTCTGCAAAAACCTCTTCAAAGCCCGGCCTGCTGCCCCTGTTTCTGTTTATCAAACAGCTGTGTTGAGGTTGGCTGCGTTTGGTCAAGTTCAAGGAGAAGAGCTGCCAAAACTATGAGAGAGGGAGCAGGGGAGAGTGAAAATGCCTCTCACCTCACAGGGAGTGAGAAAAGGGAAAATGGCAGCCTCTGGTCCAGGATGCTATAAATAACCAGTTTGGCACTGCTGCACAAGAAACAGCTTGGCTAGCCCTCTCTTCTCTTCTCCTTCCCCTGGGTTTATTATGTATTTAACCCTCTGCAGCATTTACTGAGGGAGGAGGCTGTGTCAGCCAGAAGACCTCTCTCTAGGTAACCCTTTGCACACCATGTAGATCTCCACCATAACCAAAAAGGGCAATGGACCTAGTCTGGGTCAAGGCTCCTTGGCTTTCAAATGTTTACTCATGCAACAAGCTCTCAAACAGCATCACAGCAAGTGCAAAATTAAGTAGAGGTTAAAAAGTCATGTGCTTCAGTCCCTTCATAGTAATAAACCTACTGAGATAACTGAGAGGAGGGGAGGAGAAAACGTCCATTTTCTATTGAAGGAAGTGTGTATTGACCAAGATGATGGGCAGGCCTTACTGCAAGAGGTATGAAGGTGTTCCTTCAGGTTATTTGCTGCAGGAATTGTGTAAAACCCCGAGAGTCTTTCTCCAGAAGCGTGGACAGTAGGAAGGGGCAATAGCTCAGAGATATCCAAGTAGGGGGAATGGGATTAACGTGTAGAAGAATGCTGGGAAAGGGCCCAGGAAAACGCCTCAAGCTCTCTGGAGATTTTTGGAAAATAAAGATTGCCTGTTGTAAGATGCTCCAATGTTTTCTTCAGTCTGCAGAGTGTTTCTTAGTTTTGACAAAATGCACTCATCTCCTCCACAGTGTAAAGAATTTTAAATCAAAAGGGATTAGTGTCAAATCCAGCAGTCCCTCTGAGCACAGATCAATGTGTTGTGTTTATTTGCCATTGGCACCAAGCTGGGCCAGGCAGAGTGATTAATACCCACCTGAGGCTGAGGGATAAGCCCCTATTACAAAGTCTCTACACTCCATCCCCCAGTCTCTGCCTCAGCTGTGTATTGGGGAACAGAGCCACAGAACGTGTGAAAATACAGAGACACGGCTGGTTTGCAGAGAGCTTCCTAGGCAGAACACACTTTGTAAGAGTCCAGGAGAGAGAAAAAATTCTTTGCAGATCTTTCTAAAAGGCAAGTTTTTCAAGGGGCCTCTCTGACAAAACCATTTTTTTCCTTTGTTTTTTCAAGAAACCGTTTTCACAGTTCTCTTCTCCCGTCAGAACAGTTTTCTTCCATCTCTTCAAATAACTTGGACATCGTTTGGATCCTCACTGCAGGGTCCAAGGCAAGGCTCCCAGCAGTGTCTCCATTTACTGATCTCTCTCCCTCCTTGTCAGCACTTTGGAGGGGTCTTCCCTGGGTCCCTTTGTTCCAGGTCTCTCTGACCTTGGCTGCCTTTTAACAAAGTCCTTGGATCATCAGTCGCACGCTCTCTTTGTTGCTTGATTTGGCTAGCTCTCTTATTTTCCATCCCCTCTCGCATCCTTGTCCGTCTCCCAGATAGCACTCTTCCCCACTCCATTTGTCTTTATTCGGAGCCTGTCGTGATACCTCTTTCCTAATCTCTCCAAAATTTCTTTTGCTGTGTTATTCTGTTTTGTGCAAGATCTAAGCCACCATTGGAAATAACCATCCGCTCAGCTTACACTTCCATTGCTCCTAGAAAAGGCTCTGTGCAAGTGCTTGTATTTATCCTGGATGTGAATCCTTACCAGCAGAGAGAAATGGTCCAAAATTTTAGGCCCTTTCTTCAGTTCAAGGTGGAAAAGATATGTTTCAGGGAATCTTTCAATTAATACCTACGTAAAAACATCTCAACTTTAAATATTCTTTGAAAGAAGCCCTAGATCAGAAATCCCAGCAGAGGTGCTTTCCTTCTCTGCCACCCTCATAAAAACATAAGAATGGCCAAGTTAAAGATCCATGACCCCTAAATCCCGTCTCTGAAGTTGGTCATAAGCTGAGGTTAACCAAAGGAGTAAAAGAAAGAGAGGCCACATGGAGTGTTTGTGTCTTCAGATGCCACTTCAGTGGACTAAGTAGTGGAAAGCAACCAAGCACCAAAAATGTTCTCAGAATAAATACTGCTCTCCTAAATTAACAATGTCCAGAGAACTTTTTCTTTTTTGCATCTTTTGGTAGTAGTTCTTGAAGATAAATTTATCTAAAAAAGTGCCGTGTTGAAAAGGGGTCGTATATCTCTACCTGGGAGACTCGAAGCTGACATATTCATCTGGTGCAGGAATGAGATATTCATGCTAGCTCAGGTGCCTGAGAGCAAGAGTGTAAATTATCACACAAAGTTTCTTATAGCCCCTGCAATAATTTTCCCAGTATCTGGTCAGGTTCCTCAGAAATAGCTCGTTTGCCTCAGATCCAGACATGATGAGAGCTGATCATTTGGGGACATAAACTTATCCTTCCAGCATAATATCTATTTTGACTAAGCCATTATATTGTTAGAAGTTTTTCATATCCCTAGTTTGGCCTAGCTGGAGTGAGAAGATGGCTAAACTCAGTACTTTGGTGTTGAAATTTTCCCCAGAGCAGAAAATCAGAAGGCGGCCATGCAAGGGGCAGTTTTTGTGCAGTGCCTCACCAGAGCATCCAGTCTTTTCCTTTTGGGATATTCCCTCAGTTTCTGGTTTCATTGGGAGTTTTCAGTAGCAAGCAGACTGCCTTATTTCAGATGTTTGTGGAATTGAACAGCAGAGAGAAAAATGCCAGGGCTCAGACCTTTCGCTTGAGAAACGTGAAACTTCCTTTTGATATATTTCCCCTCAAAACCTGGTATTTATTTAACAGGCTCCCTGAATGACTCTGGAAACCTGCTATTTTGACTCAAGAATTTTTCTCAGTGAATTATATTAGATAAATATAACCAAATTGTGTGATTTTGCTGGGTCGATTAACTCCTGATGTTAAAACAGAACCATTCCTTTGGCTCTGTTCTCACCAGCAATTTGTCACTGGTTTATGTTAAAAAAAAAAAAACAAACCACCTCCCTATGTGAGTGATGGCAACTTTAAAAAGCCATTAAATGTTGCCCCTGCACTTAATTGTTCCTGATGTCACATACTGCATCTATTCACAATCACGTTTTTTTCCTCTGCAGACAAGGTGCTTTCTGCAACACCTGGAATTAACACAGCACTGCACTTTCCTTAGCGCTTTTCCTGCAGTGGTAGAATACATATTACAAATCTCAAATTCAATCCACTTTACTTTGCTAGAAGACAGTCTGAGCTAAATCCTGCAATGTGCTGACTATCCTCAACTCCTGGTGTCGGCAGGAGATTCCAGAGGAAGAGTGCATGTGTGGATCATGCCTTTTCCTATGAGTTCTAAACTGTGATATTTAAGCCCTGTTTCAGACATCTTATATCACATTCCTGTCTTGTTTGCCCTTCTGTGAGATTAAAATAGCATTTTTGTCTCTCTTTTTCCCTTTTGTTTCCCCAGCATGTCTACTAAGACAACTTCTCCTGCACAGTGAATGGTTTCTTACTCTGAATACATCCTAGTGCCACAGTGGGATAGTCTTCACACAGAGTCTTGGTTATACCAAGTTGTTTGCAAGCACTGATGAGTACCACTGCTGCCAAAACCCTGTAAACGCATCAAATACCACCACACCCAAACTGTTACATTTCATATTTGGAGAAGAAAAATGCAATTTTGTGCTTTTAAATCTTATTTCTTTTCAGAAAAAGCTATAGAGCTAAGATATTTGCAACAAGGAAAACGTACTCGGGGCTAGGAAGGGTGGGAAATCCCTTTGATTCAGTATTGCAGCAACAAGAAAATTCCAAAGAACGGTTAAATGGACTTAATAATCACCCTGGGTCTGTTTATTTCTAATCATTAATTGGCTCTGATCCCTATACTTTTGGCTTGATGATAAAAGTCCACCTAAGCAAGAATTAATTTTATTTAAGGAAGGTTCCTGGAAAATGAGCAGGACATGGGTTAGCTGTTGGAGGTTTGCCAGGCATGAGGCAACCAACCTGCAGCGTTTGTAGGCATTTTATGCTACAAAGAAACTGCCTCAAAATGTTTGTATTGGGGAACAGAGGAGTGACAGCAATAACACAAGATTGTGCCCAAAGCCAAAAGAATTAAATGGACTTGGGTAAACAGGTCTTGGAAAAACCAATTGCTCACTCAAATTCCAAAACTTTCTCACAGGCCATGGGGTCCCAGCAGTAGACAGCAACCACCTTCCGGGGGAAAGTTAAGGGTCTTTGCAGACAGTGTCACTTTTTGACACTGGCTGACAGAGACAGAGAAAGTAGATTGTGGCACAAGGGAGTGAGAAAGGAATAATACTTTGTCTCAGTTCTTTGACCTCAGAGATTTCCATGTAGTTAAACCAGTAACATGGTTCCCAGGGATTTTGGGAAATGAATGGTTGTCAAAACAAATACCACCCCCACGGCACCCTCCGTCCCTCATTGTAAACAGTCTTTAATCACTTCATAATAGGCTGCACTGATGGGAAATGGTGATTAATACTGTTTACCACTAAGAAACTCCCATTGCTTTTTTACCAAGGAGTCATTAGAGCTGGGTTGTACTATGGATATAGGGCTACCTTCCTTTGAAATCACAACTCAGGAAGCATACTGCCCTCAGTTATTGCTCTATGGTGGGATTAAGATGAATGAAATGAGGAAGAGGAGGTCTCCTGCTCTCTGTGGCCCTTCCCTGCATAGCTCTACAAAGCTCCTTAGAGATTAGTAAACATTTACAGCCTCATTTGCAGGAACAGAGGTGCAGGGCACATACAGCTGTTTCATTTGTTCAGTGCTCTCTACTGAAAAGTCCATCTCTTCTGGTGTCTGTTGAAAACATTGACACAAAATATTTCTTAAATTGACATTGTAAGCTGGGTAGCTGGGACTAAAAGCTACTTCTTCGGTAAAATATTTTAGTTAAAGAGTGTAATGGATTCACAGAGGTTTTTTTCTTTTAAATTTTTTCTGGTAGGATTAAGTCCAGGTTAACTGGGCAATTTAGAGGCTGTGACTAGAGCCTTGTGGAACATAATCTCAGTGCCCTGAACAGATGGAAGGCAAATTTGCCCACAGATCCCTTATGGTGCCCGTGCTCCTCCAGGTATGCAGACTCCTGTTTCTATGTGTCATATTGGTACTTACGAAACACTCCCAAGCTGGGCTGTTTGCTCTGGCTCATTTTTCCAAATCAGTAGGATACAGGCTGAGTTCATGGAGAGAACCAAACGAATATGTTGTTGGAAACATCACGGCAGACTCAAACTGATTCCAGTCTGAGGCAGGAATCAGGAGCCCATGTCTTGATTTTTGCCCAAGCAAATGTGAAGCCGATGGAAATTATCCATCTGCTGGGATGCAAGTTGCCTGCCCAGTGAAACTCCTGTGAGTGTGTCTTGCAAGTGTGCTGAAATGTCTTCAGAGCTTTCAGTGACCATTAAGACTCATAGGGTCTTACTTCCTGCATAACACAAACCACAAAATCTCATTGGGAAATCCCCTCTTCAGGCCCATAACTTCTGGCTGAGAATGAATAAATCTCATGATGGCAGCATTTTACCCTTGCAGCAATGCATCTTAACGAAAATGGCTCACACGGTATCATGTGCCACCTCCTCCTTCTCTCTCTCTCTTTCTTTTCTCTTTTTTCTTACTTTGTGTGTGTGTGTGTGTTGTGAGTGTGGACCAAAAATGGTTATTTTCCCCACACCTTCCATAGCACTTTTCTTAAATGATGCAATCGACCTGAGCCACAATGGGGAACCAGTGGTGTGCAACTTGATGAAATATACACAAGATCAAAGCTGAGATGGTTCCGAGCCAGAGAGTGGGAATGTGGGTCTGAACTTTCCCAGAGTCTGAAGGAGCTGGTTCAGCCCATTGTGAAAGCCCTGGGTAGATTCCAGGTGCACATTTTCCTAAAATGTGGAGGTATTTAGATCATTATCTCTCATTTGAGCTTATTACAACGAATCGGCTTCTCTGTTCACTACCTTTATAACTGGTTTGATGATTTTATTTATTTTTTTTTTAAGGAACTTTTATGGCAGTATGGTATTTGCTTGAATGTGAACAGGAACATCATGTTTAAAGATTGATGATGCATAACACAAGGTGAAAAGGGGTTCATAACCTTACATGGGATCTTACTCCTTTCTCGCAGTTCCAAACAACACAGCAGGGTCTGTCCAGCAGATAGCGTTTATTCCAGCAGCTGCTGTGAGAGAGTGAACTCCTAAGGGGCAGTAAGTCCAGTACTGGCCAAATGCACGTCTGTGAGTAATAACCCCTACCCATTTATTAATGCATTATGTAATTAACATTGAGAATAACAATATGGGTATTAAACTTTTCTTAACACTCTCCAGTGTAAGTTCTTCTTTTCATGGATTTATGGCTTTGTCAAATTTTAATCATTTGGACTGAAACTTTCCGTGTTCATGCTCTGCCTCAGGCTGGCTTTTTTCCTGGGGTTTTTTTTGGGTTTTGCTTTTTTTTTTTTTTTTTTTTTGGGGGGGTTTTTTTTGGGGGGGGGTGGGGGGGCGGAGATTGGTAATTAATGTTTTAACAGTCTGGCCTTTTCTGAAAAAGAGATGGAGGAAAATAAATTACTCTTCTAAACCAGACATTTTCCCCCTAACTGTTTTTCTTGAAACAGTCTGAATTCTTAATGCTTTCAGGGAGAAACTTGAGAGGGAATGAACTGGGGAAGAAGAAGGTGCTGTTATGTTGGGGTTAAAGCCCTGGACATGGCAATGTGCATGTTGTCCTTAGAGCTTGTAAGAGCTTGAATGTGGTCCAGCCACTAAAGTCTCTGCATGTTGTGTCTGAAAAGTGCCAGTCTGTACTACATTTTTACATGGCAGGCAGATGAGTTGAAATCCTAAATAGAAGGACATAACTGCAAAACCCCAGCAATATAGGTGGTCACAACAGTGTTTGTTCTTTGAGCTACAGAAAAGTGCAGTGAGCTGCCAACCTCATGGAAGGTCATGGTTATTAGTCTCAACTCCTCATTTTTTCAGTTTTCCATTTAAGTCAGCCCTATATCGCTGCCTGAGGAGACAGATAAGGACCATTTATACATTTTAGGAATAAGTTTGTGGAAAAGTTTTATAAGAGATGTATACAGAGCTGAGATCCCTTTTATGACAATCTGTGTTTTAGAAAGATTACACACTAAATCTAACTGATTGATTGTGTTGAGTGTACTGGCTTAGGCCACATTTCCTTCCAGAATCAGGAAGAGGAGCCAGGATTTTGAATATCCGTATATTTTTGCTGGCTAGCAGAGACATAAATGTATCACAACTCCCTTTAACCATCTGTTCTTGTACAGTAACCACATACTACCTCTGCCAGTTGTTCCTTCAGTTCACGTGGCAGATAACAATGTGCATTCAAAGGTAGTGGGCTCTGACTGATGCATGAGGTTCATGCCCCTCCTTTTCCCTCACTAGCATGCACTTACCCACAGTAATTAAAGACCTAAGTCTACTGCAAAGTTCACTCCAGCTTGTTGAGTCTGCTAGCCAGTATGGAAGAGGAGTCTCTGAATGTGCTCTCACATCCGTCCTGGATTGGTTCCTCAGCATGTTATCCATGGGCTCCTCTCTTTCAAGCTACTGGTTACCCACAGACACTGTCTGAAAACCATGAGGAAGCCACTCCCAACATGGGCTTGTTCCCTTCCCTTCTCACAGGAAGACATGAAAGAGGAGAGGGAAGGAGGTAATCCAGACTATTTCAAGGGCGCTTTTGTTAAGGAGATACTTATTTTAGAAATGTCTCTTCCCTTGAACATCCTGAATTCTTCAAATCTTACTCTCTGCTGAAGCAAATGTTCAGAGCAGCTGAAGTCAATAGCACTATGCAGAGTTTGAAGGCTGGGGCTAGAAAGGATGACACTTGATTCTTCCCATGCTTTTCGGTCGCGCTCCCCAGTTGGTGGAGCTGGAAACCTCATGAGAGACCTTGTTCTTCTGCAGATCTCCAGTGACAAATGACTGGACAGCTCTGGAGATATGGCTGAACATTCAAGGTGTTTGCTTTCCCCATGAACTTCAGGACCTCTCTTTGTTTCTGCCTGAATCAAGGCCTCTTACCAACCAGGATGTTGTAGTCTTTAACTGGTAGGTTCTGCTCTCTGAATTCTGCTGTGAGCAAAACAGGTGCAGCTTTTTTTTTTTTCCAGATTGATTATCCCAATTATTCACTTTATTATATGAAACCTAAGGAAAAGATGAAGTGCACTAATTCCTGGCCACCTGCCAGTTGCAGCTCAATCATTAGAAATAACAAATTGATGCTGGTTATTTTGCACTGTTCCATGGGAAGATTTATGTCTTTATGTAGCCAGTGCTGATGGAATAAATTAAACTGGGCATGAAAAAGGAATAAAGATTTACTCAGCATTTGAAAGCCTGGCTTCAATGCCTCATGGAAGAGTGTGGCAAATATTCCGTAGACATGCAAATATATCACATATCCCTAACAAAGAAAGCCTGGGTAACTTGCCATTAAAGCTGTGACATTTCACCCCAATGCCCTCTCATTCCCAGAAAAGTCCTCTAAGCTGCTGGGAAAAAAACATTGCATTCTCCCAATGCAGAAAAAAAGCATACTGGACTTCACAGTGACCATCAGATTTTAGAAGTGGACCTGAAAGGAGACCCAGCCTCAATCCCATCCTTCTTTCACTCTGAACTATGTTGCCCCTGCCAGAGAGATTGCCTTCTTAAAAAGGAACTGAAAAGGAGAAATTGGTTTTGAATTGCTCCACATTTTGCTTTCTCGGGAGTTTTCAGGTCCTTAGGGCCATTACTACTGGAGCACAATAGCCTGCAGAGGTACAGAGACTCTAAAAGAGGAGCATGCAGGCAGCGCATGGTGTTGGAAAAGCCTGCCATGCCTCTCTGTGCAGACTCTCTGGCACACCTGGACCGCACAGTGCTTGTGCCATGCAGGGCTTTTCAGTAAACATATTGGCACTCTGATATTATTTTAGTTTTTATTTTGACCAAGGGACTACCCAAGGAAAGAGACTAGACTTAAACAGATCATCTTTTCTCCAAGCTTGCCGCCAGCAGGAACTGAAGTTGGTTTTCATTCGTGTCCTTTTGGCAAGCCAGCTCTGTGACTTAGCCTAGATTATGTGTTCAGAGCTATGTATAGGATTTTAGTAATTCTGCTTGCACTGCTTGGACCACATTGGTCATCCTTGCCCAGGCCTTCCCCAAGAGGGAAAAAAGGACATTGATTTTGCAAAACTGTCAACATTCCAAAAAAGCCACCAGATGGATCAGGGAAAGGAAGGAGTTCATACCCACGTCTTGCCCAAAATATAAAACAGCTAAAGGTGCGGGAATTTTTTTCTGCGTTTTACATTAAGGGTCCATTCAGAAGCCTTGGTACCATCTAAGACTTGAACCTGAAACACGGTGCCTCATGCAAGAATTTTGCTATTTGAGACTCCTTGTTGCAAATGCATTTCTTTGTCAATGATTCAGAGCAGGTTGTTTCGTGGATGACTTGTATTTCATTTTTTGCTTTCAAATGTACATGTTGTGTGAGTTCAGCTGTGAAGTCATTCAAATAAATAGTCCTTTACCCTTGTCTGTTCATGGGCAATTTGTTGCTGGGATTTATCCATTCTGATTGGGCAGCTTGGCCACACGGTTCATTTTAAATTCACTCTTCGTAAGTGTTCTCTCTAAATTCACTTGTTTCCAGCCTGAAATGGGTTTCATCCTTTCACCATATAAGAGAATGCCAAAACTTGTGGGACTGGATAAGCACAGGACTGAATGCAAAGTCATTTGCTGGAACGTTTAATGAGGAGTGAACAGAAAGAGAGTGAGTCAAAGTGAAATTGCTGATTAATCCAAAAGTGTATGCACAAAAATCCACATGTATGACTCATCCAAGAGAGAAAGAGGCCCCAGATAAATCCAACTTGCTCACTGTAAAGTGAAAATTAGGAGGAATCTCTTGGAAAATAATCTTACAATCACCTTTCTCTTGATGCATGTAGAGCAATCTGTCTCCCGCCATCTGCTGAGGCTTTGTGGGAAACGTTGGAAACTCTCCTTACACTACCTAATTTTACAACTTTCCTGCTCCCATAGCTATTCCTGTTTAGGTATGTCAAAAGAATGTAACCTGCGGAGTGCTCAAAGACCAGGACCTGCCAGTGCCCAGATCATCCATTCAGTGACCTTGCTGAAGCAATAATAGGGACAAGGCAGCATGAGAGAGACTTCAGTTCCACTGTATAACATGGTTTTGACACACTGTTGAAGACCACAAGAACATTAGAGATAGCAGCAGATGCTACAGCATCGATGCACTAGAAACAGTTGGCTTACAGTACTGAAAGGAACTTGTCATTTACAAACTTCTCCATGAATAATAAAGGAAAAATGTATGGGAAAAGGAGATAGAGACCTAGATTCTGCCTAGACACTGGTTTTAGGCCGATTTAAGCAGCAAAGGTGCCCACCAAAATAGTGAAAATTATCTGAATCACCTAGTTATTTTTTAGGACAATCTTTAGAGTATCTGAAGAGGAAGAGGGCAGCTGGTCTCGCTAGCCACTTGACTGCTCAGTGAGCTTGGAAGTTTTGATCCAAATGGGCATTCTCCCTTCTGCTGTCAGCTATGTTACGACTAAAGATATGGCATCACTGGAGAGTAACATTAAAGCTGTAGGGAGAGGGGGAAGATGGAATCAAGTATAGGACATGACACAAGCAAGGAGAAAGCTGTCCTGTTTTTTATGCTTTAGGATTTGCACTTGGCACAATATGTATGTCTAGCTTAAGAACTGTAACTTGCTTACTGCCTGGTAGCTGAAACAGCTTGAACTACTTGCATGGAAAGGCCATGTTCAAAGAAGGTGTCCTGTGGTCACAATATCTCCAAGTCTTCTCCTCTTCCCTCTTCTCCAACATCTCAAATGGAAATTTTCACCAGACCTGGAGATGTCATTCTCCAGTGATGCCATTTCTTCAGTTGTAAGGTGGCTGCACATATTATAGGAGGCAAGGGACTAATAAATACTTACTTTTTTGGCCAGGAGAAGCTCTCAGGCTCTATTCTGAGCCAAAGTACCACAAAAGGTGGTGCAAAATCTGGAGACAGGAACATGGTCTTGTTTACACAAGAAGCAAATCCTAAATGGGATGAGGAGCTGAAGTGTCCATGACAGAACCTTTCTCAGAAAGGCAACTTATTGATCATAATAGAGCCATCCACTGTAATAATGCAGTGTTCACTTCAAGGCTGTTTAAGCAAAATCCTCACATCTGAGTTCCTCAGCGTGGGCAGAATATGTGTTTATATCAGATGAACTGATTCCTCATTTGGGTCTGTCTTTTCTTGACCAAAGTCCTTGGTGAACTCTTAGAACTGCAATTACTGGGGTATTTGAATGAAGGATTTACATGGAGGCTTAATCTCCTGTTATGGCAGAACATAGAAAAATCTAGTCCAGTCAGTTAGTCATCTCAGAACAAATTGAAGGAACGCGTAGCATATATGGCAAAGGGCAGGTTTTCATATTTGTCCCAAGGATAAGCCTCACAACACTATTAAGTGTCACTTTTCCTGTAATTTGCTTAGTTTTGACATTATTCCATTTTCCCTTGAGCCATCCTTGAGCTGACATTAACGGGATGCACTCCATTAACCTCAATGAAGTCAAGGCCTTCAAAGCTCTTAGTCTGACAGTATTTTACTTTACTCTGGAGTGTAAATCAGCTTTAACGCTAGGACTGCAGGCACTGTAATCTAAGCCTGGAAAAGTTAAAAGGGTGTTGCAATGCATGTAAAATCTATATGAAATAGAAGGATGAGTTTTTCCCCCGAAGGAAAGAAAATGCTTTATTGGTTAAGCACTCTGATGTTCCCTTGGAAAGGCAGTGGTTTTTCCTTTTTTTAAAAGGGGAAAAGACAAATACAAATTACTTCTGCTAGGAAATAGCAGCCAATAATTGGTAGATGTAATTCTGCAAAGTGTTAGTGGCGAAATCTTTCTGCAAGAAGCATAGGACCAGTTTTGAGGCCAATTCCTTCCGGGTAACCCAACCAAATCCCACAGCACGATGCTGCAAAACATCCAGCCCATGTCCTGACTCCTGTCTCAGAGGCTGGCTTTCATAGGAAAGTGTTTTACTTCTCACACCCACCCCAGAAACTCAGCTTCTGCCACTAAATAACCAAAATGGTTTTGAGATATTCCGTTAAGGCCCCAAGCCAACAACCTCAGTGCTACCTAATTTCAGGCAAGATGTCCCTTCTGGTTTCACTTCTCTCAAGCAGTCTGAGGTCAGAGGCTGTAATTGTGGGTTACAAGCGTAGAAACAGAGAGAGCAAGACCAGATCCTTGCAGAAGGGGGGCCTTGAATGTGATATGAAGGGAAATATCTGGATTCAACTGGACTTTAATTTTTATAACTGGCACCAAAGGATATTTGCATTCTTTTCTTCTCTTTTAAAGACTCTATTTGTCCACTGAGGGGGAAAAAAAGAGAGATAATGAGTGACTTGGAACATCGGCACTAGAAGGTGGAAAGAAATGGTGTCTAGCCCTTTTTGAGAATGGCCTGTTCTGACGAAATGCTGCAAAGGATTGGCTTTGATACTTCAGACTGCAGGGAGGAAACCAAATTAGCATCAGAAAGGAAGATGTGTGGGTTGCCCAAGTACAATTGATGGGTTTAACGTTAACATTATGAGTCATGAAAGAGATTTTCACTGCCGCAGAAACCTAACAGTGGGGATAGGTAAGATGCCCAGGAAAATGGCACTGAAAATATGAACTGGAGTGCAGATGGCTCTCCCGAAAGACAGACTGAGGAATCTTCCTGGTAAAAAACAATCTCTGTCTTTGCCGCCTATTTACAAAAAGGGCTACAGTTGAAAATTAATGCAATTAGCTGGATGACCTAGAAAAAGGCAGAGAGAGTCTCTCTTTTCAGAGGGTTTCTTGTGGTTGGACCAAAGTCCCATTCATGAGAAGAATCCAGCAAGAATTTCACAGCTTACTGAAAAGTGGTTCAATGCAATCTGGCTGAATTGAATGCAATGTTTCACATTAGTCCTGTGCTCAATGTCAGCCAATCGCATTTCCACCCAAGGACTCCAGGGAGTCCTCAACATAACGAGGTAGTGAATCTTGATTGGGTTCCTAAGGGATGGGTAACCACATAACACAAAGTGTAATTTCTTAAAATCTGGGTCATGAATGTTAATGTCACTTTATGACAGAATAACTTTCCACTACCTGTGGTCACAGACAGCAGGACCCACAGTTCAGCTAGGTGGTTCCAATGATGACAGCACCCACAGGGTTAACACGCCAGTCATCCCAGAGGTATTTGTAGCCCTAACTCACTTCCCTCTTTTAAGAACTACTCTTTCTCTCCCATAGTCTGGCATAAAAAGCCCAGCATCTAAAGCCCCATCTCTGCTGCCCATAAAAAAACCTAGTTCCTTGCCCTCATTTCCCTTTATGGCCCCATCCACTCATGCTGTTGCCCCCAGTCATAAAGGCACACATAAGGGAGCCTACTGTAATAAGACCCCATGAATATCCTATCCCTGAAGACCTTTACAGACATTTTCCCTCCTCCAGGAACTGAAACGCAACATCTCCAAATGCACTTACCCTCTGCCAGCCTAGGTCCTGGGAACTTGAATTTATTCCCAAATTCAGATGTTCCAGTTGACAGCATTAAGCAGTGGCTGCCAAGCCAACAGGCCACTGAGTGAATGGTTTTATTAAAAATAAATAATAATTTTTAAGCAAAGCTTAGTGAACTTTATGTTCACCTCTGAAATAAAATGGATATCAAATCTCTGGGTTGGACTTCACTCTTTACCTGTTTGTTGGCCCTTCCAAAACTGACATAAATCACCCCTTTGCTTTAATTTCTTTGATGCTTTTTGATTTTTCTCTCCTAACTGGTATGGAAGAGAAAACTTTTTTTGCTTTTACATAAACTCTAGGGAATTGTTTTCAAGCTCGAGTACAATAATACAGACGTGTTTCGAAGATGCACACTTCAAATAGGCATTCATATCCATATTTGAACTCCTACAATAGTTGGCCTGACATACAAAGATACAACATCTACTGATATATGTGCCAGTTGTGTTTGATATGAATCTAGAAATCAAGCTGCAAGCATTTTGTTTTGAACCTCTGAGCCAAAATGTAAAGACCTGGTATCTTGGTGCAAATGAAGCCTGTTTCCATACAAGTCTTTTTTTAGTACTTCTTTTTGTTAATCCATTAGAATATTCCTAGACAATGAAAAAAGATTAACTTAACTAAATAGGGATTTGCAGAGGTACCGTAAGAATCTGAACCAAACTTCACCAGAAGAACAGGAAAAAGAATTGATTTTACTTGAAGGAAGGTTTTTTGGTCAGTTTTACTCAAAATTTGAACAA
Organism: Fulmarus glacialis; assembly: GCF_000690835.1. NCBI lineage: Eukaryota > Metazoa > Chordata > Aves > Procellariiformes > Procellariidae > Fulmarus > Fulmarus glacialis. The sequence goes on along the minus strand of NW_009191012.1, from coordinate 26,391 downwards.
AAAGGTCAGCATTGTTTCTAAAAAAAAAAAAATCCTTACCAATTAATTATTATTAATAATGTTTGAAAAATACTTTAAGGGTAGTTTCTGGCTATTCAAAACATTTTACTTAAAAAGCATCTGAATTTTTTGTTTGTTTGTTTGGAACCAAGCAGGTACCTGATGAGAAAGGATCTCTGTCTGTCCCCACTGAACCCAAAGGACCTGGTTTTTTCCTTCCTGTGAGTTTCTAGCCCAGGTTTCCTGGACCAGAAAGGGTTAGCATGTGAGAAAGAGGGGTTCCTGGAATGGCGAGGAGGAGAGGAAAAGCTTTAAAAAAAGTTTCTGCAATCTTCTCTTGCTGACTGTTTCTAACATGTAATAGAGTTTTTAAAGGGCTTTTAAATGAAGTCATTCAACCAGCTTTGCTGCGTCACTTTCCAATTCACAAGTCTTTCATACAAGTCTAGGAACAGCTCTGGAAAACGTAGGAGTGAGCGTTCAAAGATGTATAATGGGCGACAAGAAGAAAACCTCTTTGCCATCCAGTTCTGAACTCAGAATTTACCTAATCTCACCCTGTTTGGAAGTTTCCAGATGAGGTGTGAACGTAGCCAAGTTTCACCTGCAAAGTCCTGAGAGGTGCAGGTCACAGTGATCTCTGCATCCTGCAACAGTACAAAAACTAAACAACTCTTGCACACCAGCATCCTGGCAAACCTCCCAGGAGATTGGGAATAAGTATCACCGATGGGGAAACAGAATCTTGTAGATTAAACTGTTTTTCTGAGGTCGTTTGGTAAAACTGTGGTGGAGCTGGAGACTGACGTAGGATTTCTGGAATCTTAGGGCTACACTTAAAGGGCAGAATCATCGGTGCTGGAGAAGAGGTGCTTGAACTGATGTCGAGAACAAATTGGTGTTCTGTAGTTTAATCAAAGGTAACTGAATGTATTGTGTGTGGGGGTGTATGTAACTGTATGAATTTAATGCATACGCATACTATGATGGATTTGTAATGACTAGCTTCTCCACTTATTTCAAACAGTCTGGGACCATTCACTGTGAAGAACAGGGACAGATTTTGAAGCCAAGTTAGGTTTTCTGCAGCAGAAGCTAATAAGATTGTGTAAGGTTTTCCAGCTACAGAGCTGGGATAATACCCAGAAGTTACACAGTGCCGAACCAAATACAGGGGCCTTATTAAAAGTCAGAGAAGTACGTGGCAAGGAATAATAATGTCAAGGTAAAAACTCAGTTAATGATTTCATATACGTGTGTATCATGAATGTTATTGCAGAATAGAAAATCCTTCCCTCCACTGTTTGTTCCTGTTTGGGGGGTGGGGGGTGAGGGGCAGAGGCACTATCTTTATGCAAAAAGGAGCCTTTGGAAGGCATTGTGGAAGGGACTGATTTCTCTTTTGTTCTTTCCATTCCTCTTCACCTCCCATACTTCCATTTATTCATTCATCCATACTCAGTCCCTGTCTCTCTACCTAAGGCTCTACTTATCCATATTGAACATGTCCTGTGCGGGTCCCACTAATGTAACCAGAAAAAGAGATGATCCCAGCGACCCTGTGAAACTCATTGGAGGGAGTCATTGGAGGGAGATGGCAAATGATCAATGTCCTTGTTGATCAGCCAGAGAAGCTATAAGTCTCTTGCCAGATAGGAGCTAGAGAACTAGAACAGCTTTCAGCTGTGTCAGGTCAGACAGCTCAAGTCTGAATATCTTCAGATATGCTTTGGCTTTCCAAGTAAATACCGTCTAGTCTTTGCAGCTTCTGAGGATTTTTCGACTCAGATTCTGACCTTAGGCTACGTTCTCTTCAGTCCTGATCCAAAATAACTCTGCTGATTTCAGTGAACTGACTCTGGATTTGTGCCACTCAGTGCAAAATTGGAATTTGTTCTCTCAGAGACTAGCTTTCCAGCAGAGTTTATGTGTGGTGTTCATTCAAGTCACTAAGAATAAAGCACAGCAAGTTGGGGGTGCAGCGACCTTCTTACTGCCTCCCTTGCGCCACCAAAAAACAAGAGAGGTCCTGCAAAGTCAGCCATCCAAAGCACAGAGCTGGCTATAAACAATCCAAAGGGCCCTGTTTTCCCATAGCTCATTGGGCAGCTCTGAGATGTATGGATCGTGTTTAGTCTACGTTCTTAAAAATAATAATAATAAAAATATTGTTTAGGCCAGAAGGAATTTACAGGCTTAGAGCATCATGGAAAGCAACTACCTTAGTCTGCAGAGTGAAAATATTCCAGAGAGACCCAAATAAGCTCCTCCTCATCCTATTAATTCATCAAACTTGGCCATGCATCACTGGCCCAACACAACACCCTTTCCTAGGCAATAATCTTCCTCTTCAGGGTCAGTCATGAGCTGTGCCAGATTCCTCCCAGCCTGTGTGAACTTGATTGGCATTGGACATCAGCCAAACAGCCAATTTTCCCTCATGGGATTCAGGTTCTCAGATACCAAAGAGCTTCTTCCAGCAACATTAAGTATAGGGCGCTACACTGTTATTTATATGAGGCTCAGATCCTCAGTACCCCTTTCATGGTGAGGGGGATACGTCTGAGATCACACCCTTAGGAGGATCACATCGCTCTGGAGCTAGGAATGTTGGCCTCAAGATAATTAGGCCAGACGCATTTCAATGGCAAATCGTATTTTTCACAGTCCGAGCAGCCAGACATGTTTACCTCAATTCCCAGGATAAGCAAAAGTTAGAACACTGAGACACTCACCATCATTCAGCTTAGAAGCTTAAACTCTTTGCTGGGAGCTAATTTGGGAACACTAAGCAGCATATCAAGGCCGCCTCAGCACCGCCATGTGCAGCTGCAAAAAGCCATTCAGAATCGCAGCTGGACGCCTTTTGCCTTATCTTCACAGCTGCCATAAATATTCCCTTCCGACTTCCCTCGTGTTGGGACAGAAGGCTGGAGATTTAACATGGATGGCAAGATGTGGTCTGGAATGGTGGATAATCATTATAAGAATGATAACTTTGATTCTTTAGCATTTATCTATTGAATCTTGCGTTTGTTTGGAAAAGGAAATTCCTGGATGAAAACTTCAATTTGTGATTCCAAATAACCTTACCATTCGACAGCATCTGTTACAATTGTTGCTAGGCAGACAGCATTAAGCTCTTGCCATGTCTTTGGATCCTTTGGGTGAAAGGACCTAATTATTTGTTCTGGACAGAAAAATGCACTGACTGCTCTAAATTCACTTTATGGATGCTCATTTAAGAGCAATAAAAGTCAAGGTGAATTCAGGCAACTCTGGGGTTTGTAACTCTATATGCATAGAAAGAGAAAGCCAAACTCACTGCTGAAGTAAATGGGAAAAACTCCACTGAGGTCAGATTCCACCGTCACTGATTCTAGCAACAGAGCCTGGCTGGGTATGTGCGAAGAAAGTGTCAATCATCTTAGAAACCTGCACTCATTCCAGAGCCAAAAAGTATAAAGTAAGTCAGCCAAAGGAAATCCTGCACCTCAGTGAGGGTGGGTTAAGTGGCTTTGCCAAAGAGGAAAGCATGGCTTATAGGACAAAGGCCATTATTTTTAATAAATATAGAGATTCTGTTTAAATGGATATATGTTCATGAACAGTACAGACTGCTGTACAGCTTTTTGAAGCACATGGAATTGGAACAAAGACCCTTTAAATTTAAACAGAGGGGCCTGTTGTGATCTCATTGGTCACACATTGTCTACAGCCACCAGTGGTGAACACCCTCTAAGGTTAGGTTGTTCAGTGCAAAATGGCTTTCTGCTTCTCTGTCCTCAGTAGACCTCCAGACTACCCAGAGGCAGAAGTGAGAAATAGTATTCCTCTGGGGAACATGTACACCTCATTAGTCATCGATGTTCTGTCTGAAGATCAGAGGGGATCGCAGTCAGCAGAGAAGAGTAATGCAAGCAAATAAATCATAACATTCATCAGCAATATAGTGGGTAGGGAAGCAAGGTGGGACCCTATGTTTCCTTTTCACTCTCAGCTCAGCTCCATTGACTACTCAACACTTTCTGTTCCAGACCCACAGCTATGACCAATGAACAGGACAGGGCTTGATTTCATTTTATCATGTTGAGTGTTTGACTCAGGCACCAACTGAGGAGATATTTCTGAGCTCTTTAGATCTGCTGCACAAGCCTGGGCTAAGCAAGGCATGGATCATATACATAGGAACTAGAGTCATTTACATTTTCTATGAAAATATGCATCTGTTTTTAACTTCTTTTAGAAGAAGAGGCCAGAACATTAGATCTGAGGATTGATATCGTTATAGCACATGCAACCAAAGTACACATTTCCTTGGCTGACTCTTGACTTGCTTCATGCTAGGCAAAAATGCCCAACACTTCTATGAGGGTCAAAGAACCACGGTACATGGAGTGCTGGGGCTTTCAACCAGAACTGAGATACGGGGGGAGGCATTAGAAATGTGTTCACCCGGGAAAAGCTGTGTTCACTATAACATTGGAAAGAGAAAATGCTTCATTTTTACTCCTAAATCATCTGAAGGTCTCTAATTGTCTATGCTGGGATAAAAGTAATCCCAGCCACCCACCAAAGCCAGTGTTCTCCCAGAAAACCTATCCCATTTTGTCCCAGATTTTGCTCCTCTGGAACTGAAACCCAAGATCATTTCCAAGGAAGGTGTGGGTGTGGTTGTAGATGTCTGAGTGTGGAGGGACGTAGCCACAACTCAGAGCTGTAATCTCAACAACTAAGATACTGATTTTTTTGTTTACCATGGGGCCTTGCATATACATATCAGAACCAGCTCAAGCAGCTTAATTTCGGTACACAGAGCTGCCAGGAGACTTGCTGTGACTAAACCCAGAAGATTGTGCTCTAAGGACTTCTTCTGACCCCGGAATGATGGCAGAAGATTACTTTGGCCTCTTTGTCCCAGCCTTGATACTGTAGAGCACATAAAATAATCCTTTGCTACAAATTATAGTTTCAGACTATTTGATAAACAGGAGTGTATTTTTAGGCAATAGATTTGCCTAGGGAAGTTGTGGAATCTCCATCTCTGAATGGTTTTAATAGCAGGTTAGACAAATCATCTAGGCAAAGATAATCTTGCCTTGAGGCAGGCAGATTGTCCCAGCTCTGTTTTCCGTGACTCAGTACATTATAAAGCGAGAGGAAGAAAAGAAACTTAAGCATAAATTGGCAATAATTGCATCTTTTTTTGCAGCAGGCAAACAGTACTGTTTGGGGACAAATGGTGAGAAAGGAAATAGGAGAGGAGCTGAAGAGGAAGTGAGGAACCAGAGAAAAAGAACTGAGGAAGAGGAAATGGGTGGAAATTAGATTCCTGACCAGAATTTGGAAGCAAAGCAGTGGTGCCTTTCCCCACAACTAAGAGACTCAGCAAAGCCGGGATCTAATGAATACTGAATTTTAACACATTGATTCAAGAAACTTTTTAGACTCCCCTCCTTTGAGCCAGCCACCTCCATGGAAGAGTGAGTGAACAGCTAATGCTGTTGGCACAGTCAGTGTACCTTTAACAGGTAATTCATATACACACTGAGAATTTACACTCCCTCCTCCGTCCCCAGTTCAGTTCACTTAAGCTTTCTATTGAAGTTGAATTTCAGTAAAACCATAGCTACAAAACCAGCTGCAATCCTTGTGTCTTCCTATTTCTGTATACACCTGTCTGCTATGTCTAATACTTAGCTCTTGGGATATGATCCCTTTTTTCGGATCTGTGTCTGTGCAGCCCTTGGGACAAACGGGAGGGGAGCCCAGCAGAGGGCTGATCATGACATGAAAGTCATAAGAACAGTTTCTCTTTTAGCAGGTAGTATTTACCTTGATCTGCAGCTCTTTATATGACACGTTTGGAGCCTGATCTAGGGAGACACTCATATTTTCCAGATCATGAGTGGAGCAAAAAGTGGAGCAGGATTTGGAGCCAGGCATTTCTCAGTCTGCTCTAATGATGCTGGGGGATGGAGAGATGGGACTCTGTTTTAGCTGCTTTATCTTCCCCCAGGTTTGGCTGCATTGTCTGAGCTGTCTTTGGTGAGGGCTTTACCAGCAGTCTCCTTTTCTGTCTTACCATGTCGACAGACCCTGCTGCACTTAATTAAGAGCTGGATACTTCAGACAGCAGCCTAGCAGCCCCCACCAGTATTACAAAGGAGCACGTGTGTAAGGAAAAAGAGAGTATTTCCCATGCAAACCGGGACTTGCATGCTCTGCCAGGTCAATTACAAGCTTTTGCAGCCACAGAGGAAACAGTTCTTTCTCCCTTTTATTAAAATGGCTGCTCCATCCCTTTGTGGATTGAAAGAGCTATTTGGCTGCCCTTGGATCCCAGCTGACCTCCAGCCACAAGCCTAGGCCTTTACCAGAAAAGAGGGGGAACCATCAATCTCTAAATGAAGACATTGTCCTCCTGATTATCTTTTTGTTGCCAGTGGTGTATGAGGCTATAGAAAGGAAAAGAGCAGTTCCAAGATGGCTGCGGGTGAAGGAGTATGTCCCAGCCTTGATGAGGCTTTTATTCTGTCTGGCGCTGCACAAACTGCTCTGTCAGCAAGAGATGTCTCTATACATTAGGCATGAATTTTCTGGAAAAGACTAAGACTGTTCCGCCCATCTCCTCCTGCCAACACCACTCAGTGTAGCACACCACTCCAGCCCAAGTGTCATGGTACCATGTTGTGTCCGGAGGCTCTACCAGTTTCTTTCCTTGTCTGGGCTTGGATTAACCTGGCCCTATACATCTAGAGAGTCAGTTCAGAGAAGGTTTTGACAGATATGGGCAGGGACAGGCATCAGTAACTGGGGCTCACTGAGGAGATAGGACATTCATGGGTACCCGAGCAGGATAATGAAGGTGTCCCCATAAGAAAGAAGCCATAGATTACATGACCTGGTCTTCTGCTTAGTTTTCTGCAATGATCAAAAAAAGATTGGTGGACTGGTTTGCATGGAAGGGCTTTGGGTTGGAGACCAGGAGGAACTGCCTGGCGCAAGGTCCAGATCGACAGCAAGACTGAAAACCTTGCACCAATGAAGTCTATGGCAAAGCTCCAGCTGATCTCACTGAGGGCTGGACATTATTTTTGGTCTTTCCTTGTCCCTGGAAAAAAAGATACTTGTCTAATGAAAGACATGTTCTCACCCTCATCTACTGACTTACCTACCAGACGGGGATTCAGTGCTAACCTTTTGGAGAACCAGCTCATCCCAGAGAAGTATCCTCTATCTTGTTGGAACTCTTGACCCTGATGTATAGGATTTCTGTCTGTGAAGGCTAGAGGATGGGCTTTATGCACCATGTTCGGAGAAAATAACACAAGAGGGTTCCACAAATGTCAAGAAGAAAGTGATGGTTTATCAGGAGAATGCAGCCTGGAGGTATCACAGGCAAAACTACCATTCAAGCCAGGTGTTCACAGACTGATTTTCTTGTTACCTTCTCCATATCTTTTCCCCTGCACTGAACCTGCACTTCACTTGCAAAGCTTCACACAGATTGCTCCATCTTTCCTTTTGAACTGCTATTGTTGTGCTTTGTGCCAGTATTTGCTTATGTACAAGAGTCGTCGTTACCAGCACCAGGTCTAGAAGATGAAAACAAGCCCAGTCAATAGTCTTGTCGTGAATGGTTCAGCTTCAAATGTCCTGGATTTTTTTTAACCATCTTCTAGTGGCTGTCTGCTTTGTCACTGTAGGTGAAGAATTTGTTTCCATCCAGTTCCTGCCTTCACACCCTTGATTAGCATCCTGGTCTCTTGTATCTCAGCACCCAGCATCTCTTGTATCTGACTCCTCCATCTGCAGAAAAACTCTTGGTGTCCTCCTGATTTTGGCCTTGGCTACAAGTTGTTTCTTTTTGTGTGTGTATTTTCATCTTCATCACTATCTCCTTGTAATTTCTCCTGACTTTGGTGCCTTCATTGCAGCAGCCTGTCCATTTAGCTTGGCAGTCTCTTAAATGGGTGGTATACCTATCTCCCTTCAGGCTGAGACAGCCTGCTCTCCATTGGATGCAGAATGCTGTCTCTCTGGCTCAGCGGTCCCTGAGTTAGCAGGTCATTGGTCCTCATGAAAGTGTATTGCAATGTTGGACCATATAACTTTTTCTGATGATGTATCATCAGAAAGGAAGCTCTCTATTTCTGTCACTTCTGACCTTCCTGAATTTGAGAATACATGGGGGAAGATATCGTGGGCGCAAATTCCTTTTTGCTGTCAAATTGCGTACATTCTGCCAACGCGTACTATCACTCACTGTCCAAGCATAGTGAATCATACCTTGCAAAATGCCCCTTCAGTTTCTAATTAGCACATTCTGGCTGAGCAGCCTCAAGATTTTCAATGTATCTTGTAGAAAACAAGTCAGTGTTAATAAGACAGACACTGTATCTGGAGTCCAAAGCTGCAAGAAAGGGTCTCCACTTTGCCAATTGCTAAGTAACGTGACCTTAAGAGGGGGATAAACTGTTGTTATAGGTTCTGTGATGATTTGGCTGTTTTGGGCTAGCCGAAGTGGATTTATTACACAAAGTGTAATTTATAATTTTGCTTGGATGTGATTGATGCTTCTTGTTCCTCCCCTACAGAAGTTTAATGTGTTGTTCAAGCCACTTTTTCCCCAAAAAAGTATTTTCTACAACAGCTTCCATTGTCAGATGTGTTTCACCTCCAGTGAAACACAGTGGTATTACAGCTGCATAGGTTCATCATCAGCAAAGGAGAATTCTGCAGCAAACTACTTGTCTCCTGCTGGGCATTAGCTGCTGAGGCATATGAGCCTCATTCCTCCTCTACACCCAAAAAACTTGTATCACTGCAAAGGTGTTTCACCACCCTTGCATGCCTGGGGCATTGCTTGGCTCCTGTTGAAAGTATTTAGGCATTGCTGAAGTTTGTGGTCCATTGAAATCTTACAGACTTTCACCCTGGAACTGTCACTGAGAAAGCAGGTTACATGACACAGACTCACTCCAAGTTAGACTGATGGGGTGAGTGGCTGCCTCTGCTGCCAGTGGTGGTTGAACACAGTCACAAGCCAGGAATTTTCCTTCATGATGTTGCCTCCTCACTCAGCGGCCTTTTTCCCAAATTGTTACTTCTGAGAAGAGCAGGACATTTATTAGGCAGTTATTCTATTCACTGCCCATCTGTTCTTCCTCATGAGGAGCAGGGATGTTCCCTACTGCACCAAAACATAGGCTTGGTTTTTAGGACATCTGTCTGAGCCCAATATAATAGAGAGTCCTTTTTTCCCTCCACTATTCTAGGCCCATGCTGAAATGTAATTTGCATTGGAGGACAATATCTGAAGCAAACATTCTGCAGTGAGTGTTTTCAAAGAGACTTGGATGTACTCCTTGAAAGACAGCAGTGGTTGCTCCAGGGCTTTCCAGCCTCTGCACTGGAACTACTCTACACAGACAACAACCAGGTCCAGAAATGTGAGCTTAATTGAACATGTTGGTTTCCATATGTCCACAACATGGAGGGACCCAGTGTCTGTCATAATCATGACGCTGGAGAGCTTGCTTTTATTAAGCTCCTGTCATTACAGACACAAGCTTTTTACTCCAGTGACACTCTAAGGCTCCAGTAGCCACTCAATTTCCATTTGGGCAGGCCTGTCTATTGCTTTCCACTGCTATTTCATCTCCAGTCCTGCCCGTGGGAGGGATGAGTAAGTGATGGGGAGGAGGTGGGCAGCGATGGCTCTGACAGAGGCATGTTTATGCTGGACTTTCATGTTGTTCCTCTGTATCCGATGGAGAATGGTCCATCTCCCCTGCACAGTGAGGGGTGCGTAAAACACCTCTGTGTGTTTGAAGGGAAAAGCTGAGTTGTGCTGATATTGCCACTGGCTCGTCATGTGCGATTGGGAGGCTCTGATGTAGTCATTCCTTTCTACCACTCTCATTGACTCAGATCTCCTGCTTGCCCCTGATGGGATTGAGCTGTCTTGGCTCAGCTGTGTCCCAGGAACCATCTGCAGGCCCTTTTGTTAGTACTTCAGCACCTCCATGGTATTGTCCATGTTATGACAGAGCACTGGCTCCAAATCTGAAGAAATTACTCTGTTGAATTTATCTCCTCTCAGCATGGCTAGGCAAATTGCTTCTTGTGGCACCCACTGGGATCCAAGAAAGGAAAAAATAGTGGTGCCGACACCCACTTTTCCAGATATACAAAGAAGGATTAAAACACTCTGTCCCCAACTTTTTCATTTTTTAACTGTGGAATTGTTGTAATTTTTTTTTTCCCCAGAGAAAAGAGTTCCTTCTTTTTCACATCTGATTTTTTTGCAAGCTTACACATTTCTTTTTGGCTTTACCACATTATTCATTTGTGCTCGTTGTGTATTAATGAAAAATCTGAGAAGATAAAAATGAACATTCTTTGAAACATTTAGATTCTCCTGCTCAAAAGAGCTCTTCATTTTGAATTTTCCAGATTTTCTTATGCTTTAAAGCACTCAAGAATGACACAAGATATTTCATAACAGATAAAATATTTCATTGATACAAAGTATGTTTTCCCACGTTTTGCACAGAAACCTGCATGTGGTTCTCCTTCTTTTTTCCTCTATTGTTTTTCTGTTTCTCAGAACCTCCAGGAAATAAGAAAATCCCCAGAGTTCCCCAGAGCCTTTGCCGCTGATACACACATGTTTACTAGATTGCAGTTCATTTCAAGGTCCGATTGAGAACTGCCTCTTTTTTCAACACTTAGTGGATGCACTCCAGTCCACATCATGGCTTCTTCCACATCTCTCCCACCCCGACCCGCCTTCGTCTGACCTATGCTGCTGTTGCCACTCTGAAAGGGAGCTGCCCAAAATGCAGATTTTCTGTCCTTTCTCCACATTGCTTTGCTTGCAGCTATGCTCCAGCAGGGCTGCTGCTGGAGAAAGTTCCAGTCCCTTTGGTTTCTTGTCTTTACCCACAATGGAGGGTGGAAAGTATCTTGTATTGTGTTCAACAGGGTGTGGGGGAATAAAGGGAAGAAACCAGTCACTTCTAGTTACAAGGGATCATCTGATTTGCCAAAAACAGCCAGCTCAGCCGGGATTCCCATTCCAAGCTGGATGTGATGACTCAGAAAATTGAGTAGATAATGAGCTGTTTATGAGCAGGTCCTGTTTGTTTACTTTGCTGGAAAGCTGTGAATGGCCTGTTCATGAGAAGCATCCTGGACTCTGACCTCGTAGAGGGAACCTATGTAAGGTGAGCAGAGAAGAACCCAAACCTCCACCTCAGCAAAGGAAAACACACTGTTTTCTGAAAAGGCCACCTGAGAGTTCACCATCCCACGAAGCCACACAGAGGACACTTGCTGCACAGCAGTCAAATGAGCACACATCCTCGTTGCTAGGTCTCTGCTCTAAGAGAACACTACATGGAATACCACCACCCCTAACACATCAACTTGCCCAACACTGAGCTTGATGAAAGGCAGAGCAGATATTTTCCTCAAAACCAGATTTCTAGCTAGAGTGAAAGAAAAAGAACATGTTTTTCCTTTCCTCCTCTGTGCTGGCATCTTAGCAGACAGCAGCCAAAGAAAGCTGAAAGTCATGATGCAGTTCTGGGAAATGGAAACACTTCCTACATGAGATGTTGGAAGAGGCTACTTTGTCCTAACACAGCCTATAAGAGTCTTCTCATCTAATTCCAGTTTGAAATACTCCTTATTCTTCAGGCAAACATCCAGGCTTGAATTAAACCTTCCCAATGTTGTAGATACCATCCCCAGCCCTTGAAAGTTCTTCTTTTGCTGTGAAAAAATTTACATCTTCTTTTCTCTTTTAAATTATTCCCTATTATCTCCTTATTATACTTTGTCATACTTGTGGCTGCCTGACAGAAAAGTCCTCCATTACCACTTTAGCATATGGAGTTTATTGCTACAAAATACCAGAAAGGACAAGCACTCAGCAGGATTCAAACATGGGAAATACGGCAAGGCTTCCCAAATTTCTTTGTCTCCAGTGGTACATTCCAGGGAGCTCTTTCCATGGAGGGGGCACAGTTCATCTCCCTCAAAAGCTGGAGTCAAGGGAGTTGTAGCTTTTTCAGAAGCTAATTCTGCAAAATGAATGTTCATCATTGCTGGAAAGAAGGGAAGGGGAATTGTTTGCCTTTTATAAAAAGAAAAAAGAAATGTTGGCTGATCTCAGAGTTTTGACATTGTTTGTGAAATTCTGCAGAAACATTTAGGGAGTTTTTCTCTTTGTTTAGGGTATTGGGGAAAAGGGGGAGGAGAGAGGAAGCAGCAGTAAAACAGATAGGAAAAAAAAAAAAAGAAGACAAAAAAAAAGAGAATAATTCTGGAGGAAATTCAAGTGGGGATGGTTTAGTGGCAAAGCAAGGGGGTTGGCTTTGAAGACCGAGGATTCTGTTTTATACTTGTGAGAGCTGATGAAATAGAGCCTAATCCTGAGAGATTCTGGAGCTGATTATTGAACTTATATAATAAAAGAGTGAATTTACAAGAGATTTTCCATTAATTATCATGTTCAGAGGTGATGCCTAAATGTACACCCACAACTACTTGCAGGCAATATGTTTTACAGTAATTTCTTTTTTTTTTTTTTTTTTTTTTTATGCTGAAAGATTTGCATGTCCAAAAACATCCAAGTGTGTATACTTTGTTTGCATAGGAAGGGAATATATATATGTAGGGAATATATAAGCTTACTAAGTGTTTTGCTATTTGATTTCGCATGTGGCACTCCAAACACTCCAATCTGTACACCAGGCACTGCACCAGGCATTCCAATCACTCAGGAATTGCAGGAAAACATCAGGCAAACCATATTCCCACTGTACAACCAACAGTTGGCATTTTTTAACTTGTTAAATTTTGCTCTTTTATCATGATGGGAATGATCTATTCTGCTGCTTTTCCTGTGATTAATCTCTAAGATTATTAATTTGTGGATGCTTCCTTGTATAACATGAAAATGCAGGACATCAGTTCATGTTAAAATATAGAGCATGCATTACCTACTGCTCACAATTGAATATTCCATGTTTTTGTAAATACTGGTTTTGTAAATTAATTGATAGGTCCTTGGAGGTGGACCAAAGCCAAACAATTTAGACACTGGCTTGAACCCACTGAGGTATTTATTTGTTCTATTACGGGGAAGCAGCTTGAGTACAAACTGTAGCACAGGGTATAGGCTCTAGTGTCTGTAGGTAATGAATCACATCCACATACACAAAAATAGTGCTATGGGAACAAAACCTGGCAGCCATGACAACAAAAACACAAGCCCTTGTTACACGAACTAAAACAGTAACTCTATTAGCTGTGCGTAGAAGTCCTTTCTCTTCTCCAGGGCTGGCCACAAGAGGAGAAAATGGAGTTATAGGGTAAATCACAGCTATACAAGAACATCTCCAGGAATCAAAGTTTTGGGGTTTTCCTAGTATATGAGAAGTTGGTGACAATGATAAGCTGGCAATGACAACGATGACAGAATGGTGAGCAGTCAGGAGTGCCTCTCCCTTAGAAAGCATTGGTACGAAAGCTATTCCAAGATCTCTAGGTAAACCAAGACATTCCCTATCTGATTCATGGCTCTTTCTGACAATAATCATAGTGGTACAAAGCAGTTGATAGGAAAGGTGGAAAATTCATCACTTAAATTCTTTACATTTCAAGCCCTCTATCTTTCAAGAAGAGATATTTTAGCTTGACTGAAAGACTGGGTGAAGTTCTTTGGTGTAGGAAATGCAGAAAGTCAGTC